>NC_068981.1:181462273-181464119 GCF_001194135.2 Octopus bimaculoides | reverse complement strand
ACATACATGCATACATACATAGATTTATACATACATACACACACATACATACATACATACATACATACATACATACATACGTACGTACGTACGTACATACATAGTCCACACTTGTCTTTCGAAAGTGTGGGTGATAATGTATAAACTAAACTATATACGGTAGCAACTGCACTGTATCTAATATCTGGGAGCATCTTTGGCGTAGGACGTGTGTAAGTACTTTGTGAAAAGATAAGTTGTTCTTGGTGAAATTTTTCTACTTAAAAAAGAAAAGTCAGACCTCATGATACAATGTTAACGATGTGGAAAATGTGAGGTCGTCATTACAGATAGACAGATGCATCTGTTTTGATATACAAACGGGGTGTTAGGGCTAAATTTGACGCTAATTTTGTCTTTTCTATTTTGCTTTATTTATCTTTCTTTTTTTCTTTTTTTTTTTGAGAGACAACTTAATTTACTGGTGAATAGTCAACGGCGTTGGAGAGCATAAAGTTTAAAGTTGTACACAAGAAAAAAATAACTGATATGGAGAACTCGAAGCTCTCTGAATATTAGAAAAGATTTACCTCTATCATGATGATTCACGTCGGGTATCAAAATGGCGACATCAGGACTGTTGCTCAATGCGCTGTGAACATTGAAAAAGATTGCAAGACATGACATGGGCAGCTGCAACGGAGACTACGAGTCCGTGGCCAGCGGGAAGGGACACAGCAGGCATTCTAACTACATCTGCTCGCCGGAATTCATCACCACATCTTTGAACAGGTCCTTAGACTCAATTCAGATGGATTTGTGAAGCTGCTGGAGACTGTGGTTAAACCCTGGCTAGAGAGGATTGCGGCTGAAAGGCCATGTATCCTTATATGTGGCAGCAAGATTCGGCTCCTTGCCGTGTATCCGCAAAGAATCAGAGGTGGTTGTCGGAGAATTTCATCAACTTCACCAACCCCAATTTCTGGGCTCCTAATCCCATAGATTACTATGCGTGGGGCGCGGTTCAGAAAGACACCAACCGTTCTGCCTTCAACACCAAACCCGAGTTAGTGGCCAGGATCAAGGAGGTGTTCGAGGATTTTTTTCCCAGGGATACAGCGAGGAACGCATGCGCCAAGTACTGGAGCCATCATTAGGCAGTGGTGGAAGCTGAGAGCGGCTACTTTAAGTAAGCTGTTATGCCCCAGCCATAATCTAGTCGATATTTTTTGATTCTTTGAAAATACTTTTTTTATTTTGGATGGGATATTGAGTTTTCTTTTCCTCTCATGCAAACTGTCAAATTTAGCCCGAACACCCTCTATATTCTTTTATATATTCAAGTATGTGAATGTAAACCAGTGAATGTTTACGTACATACGTATACATAGATGAAGAAAAACACACAAGCGCGAACAAACATGCAGACGTATACATCGAAACCTAACGACTAGGTGGATGAACAGACAAATAAATAAATAGATAATAACTATTTCACCATTCAAACTCTTTGGTTAGTGTATCGAGCCAAAAGTCTATTAAGATGAGCTGATACTGCCGGTCAAGCATATCAAACTACCAATCCCCACCCGAGAAGAAGAATACTTGATACTAATAATAAACCAGATAACCACCGACGAATTTTTGCACTTGCGTTATTTCCTTTTGCTTGTGTAATTTTTTTTCTGTTTATTCGTTTATCTATTTATTTTTAACATCAGCCACACACATAGATGGATAGATAGACAAACCGACAGGCACACAGATAAACAGACATTCAAACAGACCAGCAGACAGACAAACAGATAGACAGACAAATAGACAGACAGACAGGCAAACAGACAGACAGACAGGCAAACAGACAGAC
>NC_068981.1:181458757-181462173 GCF_001194135.2 Octopus bimaculoides | reverse complement strand
ATAGATAGATAGATAGATAGATAGATAGATAGATAGATAGATGGGGAGAGGGAACAGGGAGACATACATGCATACACAAATGCACGTCTACATACGTACATAAATACATTTATTCATATATTCAGATATCCACACACACACACACACACACACACACACGCACACGCTCATACATATAGTTACGTACACATACATGCATGCGTACACACTTAGACGGATGGACGGAGGGAAGGAGGGGATGGAGAGCGGGAGAGAGGAGGGCCGAATGCATCTCGGTCGGTTTCGACTCTGCAGATTCCGTTGTTCGATCAAATAAACTTCTCATTGAATTCACGTACAAACGACCGAGTATTCCACAGACAGGTGTACACTTAACGTAACGCTCAGGCAGAATCAATGTGACACGGTATATAAGGTGCACCTTTGAATTACAGGTACAAAAAAAAAAAAAATCCGACGAACTGTGGGACAATTCAATCTCCTCAAATCCATTCACACGATATAAATCGATCTTAAGGTATAAAAAAATGACATTTGCTCAAAACGCTGCGCACTGAAATCGAACCTGAAACTTCATGGTTGTAAAGCGATTTTCTTACAAATTCGGTTAAAGCAATGAAAACCGCTGAGAAAGAGTACTTTTATAACTGCTCTAAAAAATATATATACGCACACTTGTTTCTCTAATCATTGGCACAATTGGTTATTTTACCAAATGTTTAAGCAATAATCATGAAAAGTTGGAGTTTTCAAGCGAAGAAAAGTTTTAAAAAACGCCAAAGTATTTGAACAGTAAAAAATATACGACACTTCTTTTCTTAAAATGTTGAGAATGTGATGTTGTGTTTCTTGATGACAAAAGACTGCTCAAAAAGTCTCCCCCACTTTATGGGAAGAATTATATAGATATGTATATACATCAGAAGTAACAAAATGACTCAAGTGCTGAGTGTTTTGTGCTTTGGCACTTATCAAATTTGTATATATATACTAGACTACCTGTGACCCGTTGGGTCACCAATAGTACAAGGTATCCGAAAAAACCGCGTATCTTGGGAATCCGTAGTCCGATTTACGCAAAACTTCTGTTATTAGGTGTGTATTCCCATTTCAATGGTACCTTACTTTCAAAGCATTTTCCCCATTATACGCCAGTTTGGCTATTTATAAAGGTACCCGAAAACCGCGTATCTCGGTAACCCGTGGTCCGATTTACGCAAAACATCCAGACAGTTAGGAGATACAAAAAAAAGGACAACAAAACATCCAGATAGATGATACAAAGAAAACAAGGACGGGTCATTCGGAGTTTTCTTTCATCAGTCGAGTTCCAGATTATCTTTGCAATTTCGGCTGGTTATACTCGAGATTGTTCCAATCTGGCCAGCCCCAAGGAAAAACTAAGCTAATTCCAAGCATTAGATTCCTTGGAAGAAAGCAGCGAATGTATACAAAAATAAGGACTGGGGCTGGCCAGATTGGAGTAATCTCGAGTATAACCAGTCGAAATTGCAAAGATAATCTGGAACTCGACTGAAGAAAGAAAACTCCCTTTTTTGTATCACCTAACTGTCTGGATGTTTTGCGTTCTTGTCCCATTTTGTATTTTTCATCTATAATATAAATTGAAGTTGGCCGACCGTTGTATTCTTTCTTGTTTTGAGGTTCACGGCCAAACGGCTGGGTGGATTCGCGTGAAAAATGGCACACATGTGGAGACGGGTGCATAGATTGAAACACGCTTTCTATTTTTTCTTAGCCCCCATACTTACAGAGAAAATCGATTAAAACAACCTGCGTGCGTGCGTGTATGTGAGTGTGTGTCACTGAAGCCATTCATACATATATACTTATATAATAAATAAACTGAATGATAAATTTCATTTATATATCTCTCTCTCTCTCTCTCTCTCTCTATCTTTCTCTCTCTCTCTTTCTTTCTTTCTTTCTCTCTCTCTCTCTCTCATATACACATACATCATCAACATTACTCTCTCTGTCGCGCATACCCCATCAAACATACACACTCACACACACACAGACATATGCACACACATCAATTCTCCTCTCTCACCACAACTTCAAAAGAAGTTCAGTCATAAAATTCTCCATGTATCTTCATTCGATGCCCACTTCAAAATATCGCCTTCCCTTTTCACTTGTCCGGCCATTGATCGACAGATAAAACACAAACCAACTCCTGCTAAATGCAAAAATCCCGCCAAAAATACACACACATACACACATAAACGGACATTTCATGTCTTTTAGTTTCTCTATCTGTGTTTCAAAAGGCCAGTCTTGTCACCTTCTGTGTCACGCTGAATCTCCCCGATAACCACGTTAAGGGTAGGCGTGTCTGTAGTTTGCTCAGCAAATTGCACGTTAATTTCATGAGCAGGCTGTTCCGTTGATCGGATCAACGGGAATTCTCGTCGGAGTGCCAATTAATTGGTTTTGTTAGTAAATGCCTAAGGGATAATCCGGAAAAGGTGGGGTTTTCATGAACAGAAATCAACCACATAATATGCCCATTACAAATACAATCTGTAAGCGGAACAATAAAAATATACACGAATTTTCTCAAGTTCGAAATGCGACAATGTGTTTTTTTTTATCTACATTCCAACGATTGCGGTTTCTATCTTTGTTAGAAACCAGATTCTTTCTTACAGGAAGACTTCAAATAATTAAAAATAGAAAAGAGCATGCATGCACACACACACACACACACACACACACACACACACACACACACACACACACACAGATACATACATACATACATAATTGTGTTCTGTTTCAAAATAGAGTTCCGCTTCTGTTAAACCAATTTGATACATACACAGAACTCACTCAAAATTTCTATGTTCAGAATCGCAATTTCTATTTTCCATATTCTTACGCTTATATTTTTATAGCTAAATCCTGAGAAGGAGGCACCACACATAGCCTTTGTGGGTCGTCCGAGTTAATACTCTCTTACACGCGCGCGCGCGTTCTCTCTCTCTTTCTTTCTCTCTCATACACGCACATAAACACATATGTTTATGCATGTGTGCGTGTATATGTATGTATGTATGTATGTATGTATGTATATATATATATATATATATATATATATATATATATATATTATATATATATACCTACATACATATAAGTACACATAGACATATACACATACAAACATAGGCTCATATATACACACATTCAATACGCAGACTCACACACACACACATGCACTCACCTATGTATACATATGTCTATCTATCTATCTATTTATCTATCTGTCTGTCTGTCTGTCTGTCTGTCTGTCTGTCTGTCTGTCTGTCTATCTATCTGTTTGTCTATCTGTCTATTTTTCTGTCTTTCTGTCTGTCTGCCTGTCTATCTCTCTCTCTCTCTCTCTCTCT
>NC_068981.1:181457057-181458267 GCF_001194135.2 Octopus bimaculoides | reverse complement strand
ATGTAAAGCGTATTTAATCTCCATACCTTCGTTTTATTTGCTTTTTTCATTTTAAATTTGCTTTTACCCTAACCCTAACCCTAACCGTAGGGTTAGGGTTAGGGTTAATTGTTTCAGAATCGTTTGTTTATGTAGTCGGCACTTAATGTATATCGGCTGAATGGACGTCAGTGATTGGTTGAAATTACAGAAATACGACAACTTTAACATGGAATAACTTATGGATTTCTTTTTTTTTTTAAGAAGACTAAGAGAAAAAGATGTTTTATATGACACATTCTACCAGTGTTCCAAGTTTCAAAGTGTTTCGTTAATGAAAAATGTGGCCCCCGTTTTAAAAAGATCCCCTTCTTTAATTCTTCAATCCCTCTGCCCACACTACCTCTCTCTTTTCCTTCCACGTGACCGGTGTTAGCCAAGTATGATCTTTCTTTCTTAGCCCGACCGCCGCTCGTACAGCACCTTATTTTCCTGTCTCCTGGCTTTCATGTATGTTTGTGCCTCGAGGTTTTCACTCCATACGCCAGCTCAACTCGATTCGTCCTTATTAGTCGAAAGACACTTGTTGTTATTTTTTTGTTGTTTGTATTTGTAATCGTGTAACATTTTCTCAGTGTTCTTGTTTTTTTTCTTTTGCTTTTTTTGTCTGTGTTGTACACATTCGCTTGCCTTCTTCCAAAAATTTAATGCTCTTAGCTTAGATTTTTGGGGCCAGCCAATTTTGAACAGTCTCAAGTGTAACAGGCCGAAACTGTAATGATAATTTGGAAACTTGACTAATGAATAGAAGGCCACAAATGATCCGTCCTTGTTTTTTTTCCTGTCCGTCTTTGTATCATCTATCTGTCCGTATGTTCTTATTGTTGTTTATTACGTTCTTATTCCATTTTTTTTTATTTATATATATATATATATAAATGTTGGAAGACACAAAGACACACACACATACACATATATACATATATGGGCTTCTTTCAGCTTCCGTCTACCAAATCCACTCACAAGGCTTTGGTCGGCCCGAGGCTATAGTAAAAGACACTTGCCCAAGGTGCCACGCAGTGGGGATGAACCCGGAACCATGTGGCTAGGAAGCAAGCTTCTTACCATACAGCCACGCCTGCGCCTGTAAATATATATATGTATATATGAATATATATATATATATATATATATATATATATATATATATATATATATATATATATATATA
>NC_068981.1:181455668-181457047 GCF_001194135.2 Octopus bimaculoides | reverse complement strand
TATATATATATATATATATGCATAAATATATATACATATATATGTGTGTGTGTGTGTCTGTGTGTATATATGCATATATACATGCATAGATAGATAGATAGATAGATAGATAGATAGATAGATAGATAGATAGATAGATAGATAGATGCAACCACTATACCGATGTCTTACGTTTGCTGTCAGTAGTGTTGGTCTACTGAGATTATTTCAGTCAACGAGCGACAAGACTGGATGGAAGCCAGAATAAGCAAAACAAAAACCAAAGATGACTGACTAAAGCATCCCGTCTCGTGTAAGACTAGATGTTAGAATTATGATCATATTTCACGAGACAATATTGATAAAATTAAGTCCAAAGCAAGCTAATCCTTGTAAATATCTTCTTTTATTATTATTACAATCATTTGCCCATAAGGCGGCAAACTGATAGAATCTTTAGCATACGGGGCAGAATGTTTAGAGGCATTTCGTCCGTCTTTACGTTCTGTGCTCAAATTTCGCCGAGATTGACTTTACCTGTCATCCTTTCGGGGTCGAAAAATATGTATCAGTCGAGCACTGGGACCGATGTGATCGACTTAATGCCTTCCCCGAAATTGCTGGCCTTGTGCCAACATTTGAAACCATTATTATTATTCGCTCTGGGTTAAGTTTTAATGAAGGAAGTTTCATATGTTCCCAATCTATATTTGCGAAGGCGCGTACACACACACACACACACACACGCACGACCAGTACCAAGTATGGGCTACCTTTTGCGAGAGAAGCAGGCGTATGAATCATGACGGTCCATTTTGTTAAGAACGCCGAAGTCTGTAGTTATCGTCCTGTGACATCTTCTCGTATAGACGTTAGGTACTTAAAGAGCACAGATTACATCGGTTGACGAAATTTGGTTAGAACTGATGATGGGACTGTTATGCCACGTGATATCAGTGTAAATTACACATCATCAGCAAAAAGCACTCAAGCACCGAATGTCACATCGAAAATCAGTCAACCAAATCACGCTAGACAACTCTCCCATCTTTCGGTGCAGACAAAATTTTGTCAAGTGATATAATCTGTGCTTTTTTTTTTTTTTTTAGCAAGACGATAATCTCAATCTACGGCGTTCTTAACAACACAACCAAGTTAAGTCGGGTATACTCTTTTACTTGTTTCAGTCATTTGACTGCGGCCATGCTGGAACACCACCTTTATAGTCGAGCAAATCGACCCCAGAGCTTATTCTTTGTAAGCCTAGTACTTATTCTATCGGTCTCTTTTGCCGAACCGCTAAGTTACGGGGGACGCAAACACACCAGCATCGGTTGTCAAGCGATACTGGGGGACAAACAGACGCACAAACATATGCACACACACACACACACACACAC
>NC_068981.1:181454330-181455533 GCF_001194135.2 Octopus bimaculoides | reverse complement strand
ATATATATATACATATACGACGGGCTTCTTCCAGTTTCCGTCTACCAAATCCACTCACAAGGCTTTGGTCGGCCCGAAGCTATAGTAGTGGGACTGAACCCGGGACCATGTGGTTGGTAAGCAAGCTACTTAACACACAGCCGCGAATTAATATTGTAAAGATTGTCTTACATCCATTCTGGGGTTACATGGGCTTTATGGGGTGCTGAGTCTTGTTGAAACGCTTATGGCCTTCCACTACAAACTTCAGTGCTTAACAACTGTCTCCAGAACTTCAACGCATCCATAAGCATTAATTTTAAGACCCTATGGAAAGATGTGATGTTGTATGACACGACATTTGTTAGTCTCCACTCTTAAAACCAGCGCAATTGCTGAAAAATTAGTGCGCTTTACTTTGGGCCCACCAGAAAGATCCTGTACATAACCATTGTCAATTCTTCTGTTACACTTTTGGTCTTATTCGAAGTTTTTCTCATTAGAAAAGCACCAAAGCATGCCATGTTTGTGAGGGTTATTAACTTTGCTAAGTTGACGATACCAGCCTCTGAGCAGGTATCACCAAGCTTTTGGCAAAATTTGATGCAGATTCTCTGCTCAACTTAATCTGTCATGGTCAATGCGACAATCACACGCTACACACCTTCCTTCCAAGCACTGCTGTAAACAGTGAAAGTGAGCTAGAACATTAAAACTTAGTGCACATGCACATCAGCGTTCAATGTTAATCTGTGCCAAGCGGCTTCACTTTGCGTGCTTTAGCTTCATTACTATGGCAACAGTCCGGATACTTATTGATCAGACCTCGTACATACATTTTTCGTCTTTTTGTTATATGTAAACCCCAACACTTTATGTCTGTCTTTGTATTGTCCCATTTAGCCTTCGCCCTAGTAGCAAATAAAAGAAATCATCATCAATAACATCATCATCATCATCATCAGCATCATCATCATTATCATTATTATTATTATTATTATTATTATTATTATTATTATTATTATTATTATAGATAGCTGCAAATGTCATTATGGTGTAGTGCTGTACCGTCCCCTAGAAGCTCGGGCACATTCTACTATAGTAATACACACTACAATAACACGCACTAGCACATGTCTGCAGTATTGTTCTGTTTTTCATTTGTTCTGCTAGTCTCGAGTTTAAGGTCGAACTACCCTTTCTTGTCAAGTATGTCAGCGAAAC
>NC_068981.1:181453327-181454320 GCF_001194135.2 Octopus bimaculoides | reverse complement strand
GTTTTAGAATGGGATTCGCCAATCAGAAAACCAATGGAAAGTTACTGTTGTTGTTGATGATGCTGAAAGTAAACTTGCAGACAAAGCAGTAAAAACAAAAATGTATATTTTGCCTTTAATGAATCTTATTTCTTTATTGCCCACAAGGGGCTAAACATAGAGGAGACAAACAAGGACAGACAAATGGATTAAGCCGATTATATGGACCCCCAGTGCGTAACTGGTACTTATTTAATCGATCCCGAAAGGATGAAAGGCAAAGTCGACCTCGGCGGAATTTGAACTCAGAACGTAACGGCAGACGAAGTACAGCTAAGCATTTCGCCCGGCGTGCTAACGTTTCTACCAGCTTGAAGGTTGAAAAGCGTAGGTGAGAGGATGGATCCTTGTGGTATTCTATCACAGAAATTGCAGGTGTTGGAAGTGCTGATTTTGTACACTAAATAAGCATTAGAGACCTTCCCCACGCCTTTCACTTATTTCAATAGCTGTGTATTAGTTTAAAATATGAAAAAGTTGCATAAAAAGATACGATACACGGTTTACAAAGAAGAGAATTAAAAAATTCTTTAAAATGGAATGAAGTAGTTCATTATTGAGAATGCACTATTCAGGCTTGTGGGGCTAACGAGAAAGTTTGGTGGTCAATTAGCTGGTAGCCATTTGCACAGACACACAAATGCATACACACACACACACACACATGACAAGCTTTGTGCAGTTTCTGTCTATGAAATTTTACTCCCAATGCTTTGGTCGTCTCGGGGCTACGCAGCAGGACAGAACCCAAAATCACGTTGTTGCGAAGCAAACATCTTAAACACCTACAGATTCTTAAATGCTTGTGTGTGTGTGTGTGTGTGTGTGTGTGTGTGTGTGTGTGTGTGTGTGTGTGTGTGCATGTGTGTATGTGTGAGTGCATCGTAAAGCATTAGTGAAAAGGAATTTCGCATTTCATTATGACTGTTATAACTGTCTTCACACACACACACA
>NC_068981.1:181447580-181452143 GCF_001194135.2 Octopus bimaculoides | reverse complement strand
TTGCACCCTATTTCTCTGGCTTTTACCTGTGTTCAGTGTTTGGCTGTAGAGATTTGAAAATCTTTGAATAATCTGATGTCTAGTGCCGCTGGACTGGCTCCTGTGCAGGTGGCACGTAAAATACACCATTTTGAGCGTGGCCCTTGCCAGTACCACCTGACTGACCTTCCTGCCGGTGGCACGTAAAAGCACCCACCACACTCTCGGAGTGGTTGGCGTTAGGAAGGGCATCCAGCTGTAGAAACTCTGCCAAATCAGATTGGAGCCTGGTGTAGCCATCCGGTCCACCAGTCCTCAGTCAAATCGTCCAACCCATGCTAGCATGGAAAGCGGACGTTAAACGATGATGATGATATATATATATATATATATATATATATATATATATATATATATATATATATATAAATCGAAGTGTACAGTATTATATATCCATTACGGCCGATCTTACCGATCGGTTTCGCACTAAAGAGTGCTAAGTAACAGTTCAAATTTATAGAGCGCAGGATTACATATTCGGACTGTTACCTAACATTCCGCTGAACCCCTAGTACAAAACCGATCGATAAGATCGGCCGTCATGGGTATATAATACTGTACACTTCGAGTGATATACCCACACTACTGAGAGATATACAAGTGCATTTTTTGTCTGATTTATGGATTCTTAGGTGGGCATACATACATACATACATACATACATACATACATACATAATACATACAAGGGAGTGCTAAAAAGTTTCTGGCTTTGGGTAAAAGAAAATGTAGGAGGATCGGTTAATTATGATTTTATTCAGCATATTCTCCTCTCACATTCACACACCTGCTGCAGCGGCCCTTCAGATTTTCTAAGTCCTGTAAAAGACCTCGAAATGTTGCGTCTCCAACCAGGCCTTTCGCGACACTCTTACAACGAAGATGAGTAAATAAAGGAAATGTAAAAATGATATACGACTTGAAATGAAAATGAATGGGTAAGCGACGATTTATTCTCCGTAATAAAATACAATGGTTGCCATACATGGAATAAAATAAATATAGTAGGTTACAACAAAGATGTGTGAGAGACTTCGTAGTCAAGCTGGACTGTTGATTTTGTAGACAAAGCTGACGTACAGTTTGGTGGTGTGTAGAGGCAGCTGTTGGTCTGTTGGTCGTGTGGTGTTTATACAGCAACGATGCAGGCAGACGTCTGGTGGAGGTAAAAGCGGAGACTGGATGGTGTCAGATACATCGTTGTCAGAGACGAGTTGCGTGTGGTCAGTGGCGTGTGCCAAAGACCTAGAGCAGTCGAGAACTGTCTTTCTTATACAGATCAGGAAGCTCTCAGAGTTTCCTGATCTCTACTATATATATATAGTAGAAATTATTTGTACAGAGATGTACGACTGTTACTGTTATATTTAGTACTCCACGTAGATTAACATAATCTAGTCTGCTTCCTGTATAGTTGTAAAGTAACGTCTACACTGGGTAGTATTACTTGTTACAAGGTTGTTATCATCACTGCACCATTCTATGGGTTAGAAGCTTGGATGCTGTACAGGAAGCTCGTCGAGCTGCTGGAACTCTTCCATCAGAGATTCCTACGCTCCATCATGGACACCTCGTGGAATGAACACATCACCAACAACGAAGTCATCCAGCAGGCTAACGTCCTGAGCACTGAAACCAAGCTACTGCTCAGACAGCTTAGCTAGGCAGAGCACGTCTCATGCATATATTATGCGCGCGTGTGTGAATGTGTTTACACGTACACATGTGTATGTATGTGCGTATTTGTGTGTAATATATATATTTATGCACGCACACATACACACACGTGTGCGTGTGTGTGTGGGAGAGAGAGAGTGTGAGAGAAAGAAAGAGAGACAGACAGACAGTGGGAGGGCATTTCATTACATAGTCTGATGTCTTTCTTAGCAGAATCTGTACAAAGACTTCAAACTAGATCTACATTTTATTTCACACGTAGACACTAAATTTCACAGGTCACACAAACACGTTAATATGAGCATAGCAGATAACGTGCAGGAAACACCATGTGACAATGATTTTCTTTGCTATTGTTAACCAATCAAGACGTTTCGTTTTGGTGCAAAGCATTTTTGAAGACATCTTGCTATGAGCCTAGTACATTCCACGCATTCATACCGCCATATTGGGCTTTCTAAGTTACCTACTGCCAGTATATCGGCCATGCATCGATAAAAGCATTTTCTCGCACACTGTGACTTTTATTCTATTTCAGACTCTCATTCTCGTTGTCATCTCTTATCTCTGGGATCACCTGCATACATTTATGTCATTATAAACCGTTTAGTTAATTTTCTCACAAACATACATATACACGCACACATGCACACAAATTATATTATATACCCTTTGTTCCCCCTTTTTTACTTGTTTGACTGCGGCCATGCTGGGGTACGGCCTTGAAAAATTTATTTAATTATTATGGGAGAATCCTGAACACCCCCATGTAACTGAAGAGGAACTAACCGATTATAATAGATAAGAACTGAGTGAACTGTCAACGAGGGGAGTTGAAGGTAGTTCTATAAGAACAATGATAAGATATGATAAGGATATAGAAGTGGAAAAGAGACCAACTAAAATGAAAAACATAATAAGAGTTAAACTAAATTACGAGATGTTCAAACCAGAGGAAAGAGCAGTACTAGTGGATGAAGAAAGAAAAGACAGGTTGAGGGAAATATTTGGAGCAAAGATAAAACCTACCGGGATATATATACAATATGACAGTTTACCCAATGTGATGGAATTAGAGAACCTCATGGAATATATAACAGACAAAAAGACTGATAATTAATATGTATAATTAAAACAGTAAAATATTTCATTTCGTATTTCATCATTCGTTTTATGTACCCCGTCGTTTTGTGTTGTGTGTCCTTGTAGCGTCCCCTTCTATGTTATGACCGTAGTACCCAATAAAGAAAGGAGTTGAAGGTAGTTCGACCGTGTTGGTTAACCGTCGACGTGTGTTGGCTTAACAGCTGGTAGTTGAACAATGAATACTGAGTATCGTACCAACGTTCGAGCAGTATGGAGTGCGTTCTGTGTTAACTTGTATTTCTGCGATAGATTATTTTTAGATAACCACAACCAACAATTTATTTGTGTAATACCATTTTACACCAGACGTGTATACCCACGTCATAACATTAGTCGATGAATCAATCCCAAGACTTATTTTTTAAAGCCTGGTACTTATTCTGTCGGTCCCTTTTGCCGAACCACCAATTTACGGGGACGTAAACACACTAACACCAGGTGGGGTGGGGGACAGCTCAGACACAAAGACACACACACAAATGTGTGTGTGTGTGTGTGCGTGTGTGTGTGTGTGTGTGTGTCTGTGTGTACTTTATTAATAAAGCTGCAAAAACATCTCAAAAACTGTTACTCAGAGTTTCACGTTCCCGTTGGTCGGACAGTTTCTCAACCAAAACCGTCCGACGAACGGGAACGTGAAACTGAGTAACTGTTTTTGTGATGTCAGGAACATGAAACTCTAAGTAACAGTTTTTAAGATGCTCTTGCAGCTTTATTAACAAAGCATATTACTCTATCTCCGGTATTCGAGTACTATTTTCCACCTTGTTTCATATTTATGTCCTTACTCTGGTGTATATATATATATACATATATACGAAGAGCTTCTTACAGTTTCCGTCTACCAAATCTACTCACAAGGTTTTGGTCAGCACGAGGCTATAGTAGAAGACGTTTGTTCAAGGTGCCACGTAGTGGGACTGAACCTGAAAGCATGTGGTTGGGAAGCAAACTTCTTACCTGCGATTTATTTAATTTCTTCAAGGAATTCAAATCAGTCTCTATCAAAGTGACAAGACTTTTAAAGTTGGGTGATTCCCAGGATTTCTAAATATGTAATCAAGTCAGCGTGTGCATATATGTGTAAGAACGACCGTGCGAACCCAAAAGGAGAAATGGTGACGAATGGAAAAACAGGGCTCCTTTCTTAAACGCGTCACACGGTCGAACACAAAATATATCAAATGATATAAATATGTTATACTTCGATAACATAGAGAAGTCGTAAATGCCAGTAAGGAAGACGATGGAACACAACCGATAAAGATGAATAACAGTAATATTTATTGGAGCATTAAAATGTATGTCTGTGTGTGAGTGTGAATTCGACATAATGAAAAAACAATAAAAGACAGGCCGTCATGTAAAGAAAAGAGTGTGTGTAAGTGATACATGTATGTGAGTACGAGAGATACACAGTATTGAATATGAGTCAGTAACACGTATAAGGATTTAAGGTACCAGTTCTTAGAGTACACAGTGGTAAGTGTCTGTATAAGAAGTTAAGGCGTGTGTGGCAGAGCGATCACTAGTTGTGATGTTAGGGCTTCCATACCAAGCCGGGTTCTTGAGTACAGATGTTCTTCGCAGGCTGGGCTCTTGGCTGTTATTTCGTGGCGAAGGTGAATCGCACAAACAGGATCGAAGAGAGAAGTGCCGCGGTAGTTTGGTTAGCTGTTGATAGCTAGTGTACGTGTAGAAG
>NC_068981.1:181446577-181447295 GCF_001194135.2 Octopus bimaculoides | reverse complement strand
GGAAAGCATTAGAAGAACACTATCACGTGACCTTATTAGGGGCTGTGATTGGTCGATTTGCGTTCTGGCGGGAACGGTACGAGGCAGTTGCCGCTTCAAATAATAATCAGTCACGTGATGGATACAGTAGGCTGCTCTCTACTACGCCCGAACTTGAATATATTTATAACAGTGGGAGAAGATGGTTTGTTTGTATATAATGGCGATAGGTAGTTTCACTACATATGTATGTACGTGTATATACCCGCAGTTATATGTTTTGTGCGAACATGTTTCTTTAGTACTTCGGAGTTAATGTGTGAGCTTATGAATGCATGTGTGATTTCGACTTTCTCTCCTGATGAGACGAGTAGCACATCACATTTAAATGAATTATGTGGTCATATATGTTAATTACGTAATTCTATAAATGAAGATGTTTTTGTTCCGCTGAAACAGCTGTTCAAAACAACTGAAATAGGAATCATCAGCAAAATTAATGTTTTTCTGTTGTTTACTCTTGTGTATGTGTGTGTGTGTGTAGTTTATTCTTAAACAAGAATATTGCTGACAGCGATTTCGAAGTTTTAGCCATTCGAATTAGCCATCGTCGGACTATGATGCACTAGAGTTAATCTTCACGTTATATTGTTTCTTTGGGGTTAAAGACTTCTATCGGTATGTGAGTCTGACTGGGGTGGTAATTACTTTTGTTATCTATATATATATATATATATAT
>NC_068981.1:181438792-181446134 GCF_001194135.2 Octopus bimaculoides | reverse complement strand
TGAACCCGGAAGCATGTGGTTGGGAAGCAAGCTCCTTACCACACAGTCACTCCTGCGCCTATATATGTATATTATACACACACACACACACACACACACACACACACACACACACACACACACACACACACACTCAAACACACATATATACATACACAGCTGTAATCACTAGCGCTTGACATGGTTACGCAATGACTGATTTCAATTACTACAAATTCTGTTTAATACGTCATTCGTCTGATTCTAAATCAGTCTAATCAGGCCTGAAATCATTGCTAATCTTTAAAAAAAAATACAACCTGTTCTATGTTTTCTGTCCTCTTCAGTTATTATTCTCCTCTCTCTCTCTTTCTCTTTCTATTTCTGTCTTGTACGGTTAATGAAGAATCGTATCCAAACCAAGAGAACATATTCCTTGCACATCCCTCCATTTTAATGTTGGCATAACTTCTCTGTTTTTCTATAACAGGTGGTTCATTTCTCCGTCTACATTTTCGGTTAACGGTCTTAGCGAAGACTGTTCTTTGTGTGCTGTTCCACCTGTTTCCATATAATTACTAGACAGACTTTGAAACAACAATCAGCGACTAAGTATTTTAGCTCCCAAACGATGCAGTTAAACAGTACTAATCGTTTTGAGATGAATTATTTCATATCAGTAAATAGCTATTCTCTCTTTTGACCTACTTGATTAAAAAATGCAAGGAGCTACTGAAATAATGAGTTGCGTCAGATGCGATATAGTTATAACTTTATATGAGCTATCGGCAACAGTTAAATTCTTACACTGTTCTATGTTGGTTATTAGCGCGTATAAAGTAGTCAAACCGTTAACCAGTAAACCATTTTTAATTTAATTATATTTCATTTTTTTTTCTTTTTATTTGTTTATTTATTTATTTATCTGCAGGTGTTAAGATCCATGTAAGCCACGAAACCTCATCACAGCAGACGTATTTATTTTCACTAGCTTATTGCGTATACAAATAAGCAGTAGTTACCATGGTAACTACTAGAAGTAGTCATTATATTTCAAGACGTTCTTCTAACTTGCTTCTCTGGGAACAGCTTACTTATGGTAATTCCTATCTAGCAGGACTAATAAATATCCATTTTCAACTCTGGGAAGAATATTTATCAATGTTTTTTTCTTCTTTTTATCAGCTTGCATTTGAAAACTAAAAAAGATAAAATATGAAATATTTTGGTTGGTGGATATAATTAAAGTTTTATGGCAAGCTGAGGGCGAGTTTATTATCTTGTGAGTCACTGCTAGAACTAGCTTCATGAATAAGATGTTTAATGGTCATTAATTATAAAAAGCCAAAATTTCCTCGTAGTCACACAAACATAAATTCATGTTTACATACATACAAAAACATCCATTTACAACTACAAATACAAATGGAAATATTCTTGCTACATAGTCAATACGCATGCGCTAGATATCTACAGTCTTTTTACCTGTTTACTTTACGTGCTTTATTTCTAAGAGAAACCACCACTCGCTGTTTCGCGAGGTATCCATTGCAAGTAAATGAATCTTAATATTTAAATCAGATGCGATATCCGCGCCTCAGCATTCTTTGTTTATTCACACTTTTACTGGTTACAGTCATTGGACTGCGGTCATGCTGGGACATCACTTTCAAAGGAATGATTTTCTGTGGGCCCTTTAGTTTGTTCTACACGGCAGAATTAACGCCAAGGATTATCTGAGTATTTTAGCTAATCATATCGATCCTATAGTACACTATTGTTCACTGATAAAAATACAATCTTCCAAAATGATTACATGTAAATGTAGCAGGACGCGAATACGTGTTGCCACATCGCGGATTTCGAGTAACATTTTTTTGTGATATATTTGTGATGTTTCTGCAGCTTTAATAATAAAGCATATTGTGTGAGTTAAGGTTCCTTCTCACCAGTTCTTTCTGATCGTTTCATCTTCGGTGAATTTCTACTTCACATCACTGTCACAAAAGCATCCTTACGATGAGTTCTATCGCTATTCCAGCATATGCAGGTGATGCTAAGATGTGGTTTGCCCAACTCGATTCTTATTTTGCTGCAAATTGCGTACAATCTTCACAACAGAAAATGCATACCTGATTAGTAGTATTCCTGCTTCTTTAGTTTCTACCGTAAATGATCTCATCACCAACCTCCACAAGGCACCTCCTATGATTCTTTCAAATCAGAAGTTCTGAGATGGAACTCCAAGTCATCAGAAAGTCGGTTCTGCACCCTACTTCAGGAATAACATCTTGAGGACAGCTCGTTCGTCAAGGAGATGTTCTTCTCCCGGCTGTCAAACAATGTACAGACGATACTAGCTAATACGGTTGACGCAAGTACTATCGACCAAGTTGCCGCCTCGGCGGACAGGATTGTGGAGTTTTCTCGTAGTCCCACTACGGCTGATAGAGTCGTTGCTTTTCTTCTTCGTCTCTACATCACAGCCTACCTCAACAGGCGAAGATGCCACGTTAAGAGCCATTGAACGCTTAACACGCGAAGTCGCTAATCTGTGTTGCGCACGTGCGACATTTCGGCATCGCTCGCATAGTCGCTCTTCTCGCCGCCGTTCCAGCCCGCCGCCACCAGTTTCTAGCTGTGTTGGTACCATTCAAGGTTCAAAGAGAACGCACGTTGGTGTGTTAAGCCCTGTTCATTTGGGGCCTCGGTAAACTGAATTCGGAGAGTCTGGGCACGTCAGGTCTCTCCCATAACATTTCGCCTTATCGTGCTTTTTTCATCAGGGATCTTGTCTCACACAAGTCGTTCATGGTAGACACAGGATCGACTTGCAGTGTTTGGCCCTTAAGGTTCATCTCTACCAAGCCAAATCGTACCGGTGTTTTTTATATGCAGTGAATCAGTCTCCCATCAGGATCTACGGCCAGATATCCTTATCATTGGACCTATCCTTACGTCGAAACTTTAAATGGATTTTTACCATCACCGACCTTCCTCATCCTATCCTCGGCGCAGATTTCCTACACCATTATTCAATTTTGGTAGATGTTAGGAGCCAGAGACTTCTGGATAGTACTACATCTTTATCTACACCTGCCCGTGAATCTACCGCCGTTATTATCAGTCTGTCATTCTTCGTGGCTGCTGCCGAAAACCAGTTTCACGCACTCTCCGCTTCGTTTCCCGAGTTGACGAAGCTTTCCTTCAAGTCTACCAAGGCAATCCAACTCGACTCAACACCTCATCTCAACAACCGGTCCACCTGTTTTCTCTCGACCATGTCGGTTAGCTCTGGAAAACTCAAGATAGCTCGAACCGAGTTCGAGCAGAAGCTCCAGCTCGGCCTTATACGACCTTCCACCAGCCCATGTGCATGACATGTCCCCTACATTTGGCACGCAAAGGTGACACTGACTTTTGCGCAGTTGAAGACTACAGACGTCTCAACGCCGTCACCACCCCTGATAGATATCCACTACCTCATTTACAGGATTTTTCATCTGCTCTGAATAACTGCACAATGTTTTCCAAATTGGGCCTAGCACAAGCGTACCATCAAATACCAATGAATCCAGAAGATGTGCCCACCAAAACCACGGTAACAACACTGTCTGGCTCATTTGAATTTCTATGCCATTCGGACTGCGAAACGCCGCTAGTACGTTCCAGCGCTTTATCGACGAAGTTACTCGTGGACTTCCAAGTATTTTTGCTTACATCGACGACATACTCATCGTCAGTCCTACGGTTGAATTACATCAGCAGCATCTTTCTCAGTCGTTCCAGCGACTCTCACAGTACAACGTCAAAGTCAACCCGGCGAAATGTGTTTTTGGCAAATCTTCATTGGAATTTTTTGGACACGTCGTTGATTGCGACGGCATTCGACCTTCGCTCCGTCAGCTCCAACTCTTCTTCGGTCTCATCAACTTTTATCGTCGTTTCCTACCTAATTGTGCTCGGAAATTATTGCCTCTAACTGATCTTTTAAAGAACAGAACGAAAAAAGACGCAGCTATTTCCCTTTCACCAGATGAATTGCTGGCATTCCAGACAATCAAGTCAGACTTAATTCAAGTTGCTACACTAGCCCATCTGATTCCTGGGGTATGTCTCGTACTTACCGTTAATGCTTCAAATTTCGCAGTTGGTGCGATATTACAGCAAGTTGTTAATCAACGCCTGCAACTCTTGGCATTCTTTTCACGTCGGCTCAGGGATCTTGAAACGAGATACAGCACCTTTGCGCGCGAGTTGCTAGCCATTTACCTAACAGTCAAGCATTTTTATCATTTTCTCATTCGTGATTTTGTGGTTTTCACAGATCACAAACCATTGACGTTCGCACTTCGTTCATAATCAGACAAATATTCGCCCCGTGAGATCAGACACCTCAACTTTATCTCACAATTTACAAGTGATATACTCCACCTTTTTGGGGCGGACAACGTCCCTGCGGATGCACTGTCAAAACTTCCAGTTTGTTCTGTGTTTCCAGCAGCGATCGATCTGGTCACCCTTGCTACCGACCAGCCCCTTCTGCAATCAATCGACACCGCGTCTCCACCATTCACTCAATGTCGTTTGGAGTACTTACTCTTGTCAACAACAGACAGAACTATCCTGTGTGACGTATCTGCAGGAACACCTCGCCTTCTTGTTCCTGACAACCATCGCCGAAGCGTGTTCAATGCCTTGCACTCCTATCTCATCCAGGTATTGCAGCTTCGGTCAAGCTCATCACGGCCCGTTTTTTCTGGCCGAATATGCGCCGAGATACCACCGCTTGTTCTCGTTCCTGTCGTCAGTGCCAGCGTTCCAAGATCCATACACACATTCGTTCGCCAGTCGGAAAATTTGACCAACCTGACAGTCGTTTTCGCCACATTCATATCGACCTCGTCGTTCTGTGGTCTGTTAGTAACGGATACTCCTATATTCTTTCCTGAGTCGACCGTTTCTTTCGATGGCCTGAAGCCATTCCCCTCGCCGACATCTACGCCGAATCAGTCGCTCGCGCTTTGATATCAGGCTGGATATCGCGTTTCGGTGTTCCCTTAAGGATCACCACCGATCGGAGGCGACAGTTTGAACCACAGCTCTCCCGCGAACTTTCTCTTCTCTTGGGCGTGCAGCATTTGCACACGACAAGCTACCACCCCGCTTCTAATGGGATGGTAGAGCGATTCCACCGTCAACTGAAGGCAACTCTTCGCACATCACCAGATCCTCTAAGATGGACCGAGTACCTTCCCATCGTCCTTTTGGGTTGTCGGCCCTCCGTGAAAGCGGATCTGGGCTATTCTTCGGCCGAATTACTCTACGGTACACCACTATCATTACCAGGCCAGATGTTGGCACCAACTAATACTGCTACCAAAGATCTGTCTCACTACGTCGACGGTTTGCGATCATACTTCGATTTACCACCGATGAACACTCGGTCACAATCTCTGAAGTCTGCAGTACCGAAAGACATTGCTTCGAGTTCCTGCAACGCGCAGACACAGTTTTCACCGTAGACCTTAACGGTAGAAAAGAAACTGTTTCAGTTGATAAACTCAAGAAGGCATACATTGACGCTCATACACCTGAGCCACACACACACACCCCACATTCACACTACCTCCTTATCAGACGGGTAGTCATGATGGGTATAATGGGCTTCATACATTTTATCCCAGTTTCGCTTTGATGGCATGCACTACTCTCTCACTCAATAATAATAATAATAATAATAATAATAATAATAATAATAATAATAATAATAATAATAATAATAATGATAAATAATAATAATAAATATATATGTATATATATATATTATCTATTATTTATTATTATTTAATTGAACGCGACGCATCCATTTCCAAGTAAGTTTATATCCCTTGTGTTTGATCCAGCCCTTGTGGTAAAATTTGATATTCAGCTACTTTGCGTGTGGCATTATATTTCTTTCATCCTGCTAATTCTACGTGAGTATTTGTAATTCATGTGACTTGTACGACGATAATAAATCATGTTTAAATGTTTGTTTGGTGTTATTAAACCATTATACGCAGCTTCCGCAAACCATCCTAGCAATACTGGTACAGCACAAACAACACTGATTCACAAGACTAATGTTATTCAAAACAGGTACGAAGAGCACAAAAATGGAGTGAATCGCTTCGATTGGCCCTCACAGTCACCGAATTTCATTAAAAAATCGAACATTTATGATGCATTTTGGAGCAGCAAGTGAGAGAGCCAATTCTCTTTGCTATTATCGTTGAAAGAGCTAAAGCTGGTTTTACTTGAAAAATGGTACAAAATTCCCTCTGATAACTGTTCAGAATCTGTACGAATCAATTTCTCGACGCATTAAATCTGTGATTGATGCTGAAGATGGGCCATTTCCGTATCTAATTATAAAACTTCCAATTAATAAGCTATTTCCATTATTTTGTCCAGCCCTTTATTTACAGTCTCAAGTATCAGTTTCATCGATGCCACTACGATTCAACCTTGTGCAACGTTATCGTACAGAGTATGTATATACATTTGTGTGTGTGTGTGTGTGTGTGTGTGTGTGCGCGCGCGTGTGTGCGTGTGTGTGTGCGCGTGTGTGTGTGTGCGTGTGTGTGTGTGTGTGTAATATATGTATGCGTGTGCGCGTGTACAATGATATTTGATACGTTCATGTATACTCGGACGCGGGAAGACCTATCGCAGTGGAAATAATCTCGAGAAAAAAGCTCTCCTCATAGACAGCATGTGTGAAAACAGATAAAGATATGAATGTGGGATGCATTCGACTCCATGTATGTATGTATGTATGTATGTATGTATGTATGTATGTATGCATGTATTACGCATGCATGCATGTATGTGTGTATGCATAGTTAGTAAAAGTCTTACTCGAGCCTATAGGCTCACTAGGTCTAAGCTTATTTCGTTCTTTGAAATATAAACGACTGAGAGTACAATATAACCGACACACTCACCACCGAACGCGGCATGCCAGTCTATTGTATGGTTAACCCTCCCCTATGTGTGTGTGCGTGTGTATATGTGTGTCTGTGTGTGAAGGCGCAATGGCCCAGTGGTTAGGGCAGCGGACTTGCGGTCATAGGATAGCGGTTTCGATTCCCAAACCGGGCGTTGTGAGTGTTTATCGAACGAAAACACCTAAAGCTCCACGAGGCTCCGGCAGGAGATGGTGACGAACCCTGCTGCACTCTTTCACCACAATTTTCTCTCACTCTTTCTTCCTGTTTCTGTTGTATCTGTATTTCAAAGGGCCAAACTTGTCACACTCTGTGTCACGCTGAATATCTCCGAGAACTACGTTAAGGGTACACGTATCTGTGGAGTGCTC
>NC_068981.1:181432021-181438671 GCF_001194135.2 Octopus bimaculoides | reverse complement strand
AACCCTCGTCGTCGCAACTGACGGAGTGCCACGATATATACATACATACATTCATATACAGATATATATATATATATATATATATATATATATATATACACACACATACACACGCACACACACAAGACCACTTCTTAAACTCATTTCACTCTAACAAGCATCTCAAGTTTGGTCTTCTCAACACTGACTCCTACACTGACTCGCATATGACTCCTAAGGTTTGCAAGGGCCTTGAAGTCATTCTAAAGTGACCACAAGTCGGCCTTTCAGCAACAGCCCGACCATCTGGATGGTCATTGGGACTTACAATGCACAAGCTGGATGCCTCCGTGACCATGCTTGTGGTTGAGTATGCCTACTTTTGAAAAGCAATACGACCACACAGATCACACGACAGAAACTGTTCCATACCCTTCTCAGGAAAAGGGCTCCTCCTGCATGTTTCAACTCAGTATACGCAACCCGGTTGTTCTCTGATTCTTAAACACCAGATTCACACACACACATACATACTACCTTCCCCTGAGGTATGATACAGTTGCAAAGATTATTTAACAATGCTATCCGCAGAAGCTCTACCTTGACGTATGCACCAAAGGCATGTTAGAACTAACTGGTATCCACACCTTTAAAAACATGGAATACTGGTGGAACATCCCAATAAAAACGTCTATTCGGTGCAAACATAACAGACCTGATATTGTTCTGTGAGGGACAGGGAACAAAGTTATGCATTGTTGTAGAGGTCAGCTGCCCGTTGGATCTAAATGTGCAATCAAAAGTCCAGGAGAAAGAGAACATTTATGACAGATTAATGCGGCGTTTACAGCTCTTGTACCCTAGCTATGAATTCTCATTTGTACCTGTCATTACGGGTGCATTAGTTTATGTACCAACAAATTTGCATAAAACTTTGAAATACTCGGTTTCACGGGGGGGTGGGGGAAAAGCAAAAGAAACTAACGCGGATTCTCCAAATCCAATCTATTAGAGGCAGGGTGAAGATTTGTAAGACTTCCCCAAAATTTTCCATATGAGATTCTTATGTGAATAGATGCACACACTTGGGTGTATGCATTGACAGTTTAACCAACATACCAACTCAACCACATATTTACAAACATCGGGAACTCTCTTAAATCAAAAAATGTTGTTGCTTTGTTAGCGACCAACTTGAACTTTCTCAAGAACTTGAATTAAGCTCAAAGAAAAATCATACATACATACATACAAAGTATGGCTAAACTTGGGATCCAGAGAAGAGAACGCAAATCCTTAATCCATACACTACAAATGATCACGTTATCTGTGACTATATAAATCTGCAAAACCTACTTAAGGTTTAAAGGATGATGAAAAAAACAAGATGCTTCCTTCGCAACCTTGCAACCAAGTAGGTGGCCGGTAAAAATTTACTCTAAATTAAAAAGAGAAGTACATACATACATGCGAGCACACACGCACACACTCACACGTAAGTACGTATGTGCCCACGTACATAAATACAGAAGTACACAGCTAATTTGGAAATTAGAGATACAAGCCATCAAAGGCGCTGTGAAAATATGCAAAACATTCTAACGATTGGGCGTAATAAAGCAAATATACACGTATAGATGTACAAACATATGTAAGTATTAGACACACAAACGTATGTATACGTACACATCCATGCACAAGTCAAAATATACAGATCTACTCATATAAACACATATAATAATAACATCCATGCATACACATCCGGAAAGGTATCCACACGCTTACGTATATGCCTACACGTTTATACGCATATATTCTTACTCATATACACTTGTACATACAGTCAACAACATCCAGTGATACACGAAGTGTTACCAAAAAAATCCCTTGAACTTCTATTGGCCTGTAATTATTGAATTTATTTATAGATTGCTTTAAGTGAATTCCCAGATATTAACTTGATTTGAGAAAGGCATTATCTGCCATCTGTCTTCGTTACTCCATCTTTATCTTTTCTCTGTATAGTATATGCTAGAATGTACAAATTGATGTACTACTGCTGCTGTTGAGTTTAAAACTCCAAGTAGATTACCATCATCCAGTTTCTTGCCAACAAACCTGAGACACTCTACAATCATTCCTCTCTCACCCTCTCGTCATCCAAGTTGTGTGCTCCTCCCCAAGGCATTACACTATCCACTATTTGCAATCCTTCCTCCTCGTAAAGATGGTTTTCTAGGCATCTGCAGTCACCACCTCGCAATTATTCAATTATTAACCGCTTTGACCTCATCGGTCTACAAAGGCTATGGACACATCACTTTTCTCACATCAGCCCAATGAAATAAAGGTCAGGTGGTGGTGTTAAATCGAGCGACCGATGAAGTCCAGCATTCAAGAACATATGCAGCCGATCCAATGGGCTCCGTTCACCCAATTTTATCCCAAACCTTAAGATGCTCTGAGACTAAGATACTAAAAAAAACCCACTTAACTAACTTAACTAAGGTACCACGCGTTGGTATGGAACCGTAAAACCACATAATTGCAATGTAAACGTATCTTAAGAACTTGGCAATAGTGAGAAAAAATGCTCTTGCAAGTTATTTTTACTACTGCTTCAGTGTTTTTAATGCCTGTATATAGACTGCAGTATACAGGAGCTAGTCCGAGCTTTCATAGACTTAACTCTATGAAAGCTAGGACTAACTTCTGAATAGGAAAACCGATACATCGCAACTTCTTTTCACTTGAAGATATTATATCGGCCGCTAACTACGCTTGTTAATTAAACACTATCGACATTACTTGCAGTAATGAACTACACATCATGTGGTGTATATTCTATAGCTACGTGGATTGAATCGCTGAGATTAGTGACATAGCACAATGCATTACAAGATAAGTAACCATTAGGAAAGTACCGTATCAACCTTGATAGGTACAACCAGCTTGAGCTGTTTTATATTCTGTAATGTAATCACCATTTTCGTTTCAATACCAAAATGTAATGGGTACAAAGGAAACTAAAACAACGGAGATAAAACAAGATAATGGGTAAATGAATAACAAGTCGGTGTAACAACGAAATCCTGTTTATGTTTTTCTTCATATTTATTCCACCCTTGTATGAGACAGATTTTGAAACTGTTTTGTGTAAATGAATAACAGTATTGAAATCAACACCGAGTTGGAAACCTCTTTGAGGAATCATTAAACGTAAGCAGCCTTACGCTGGCAGGAAAGGAACAGCTTGTAAACATTCTAAAAGAGTTTACCTTAAAAACACAATTCCAACAAATGGATCCGGCAAAGCTTTGAATTGCTTTAAGGCAGCGAGCTGATAAATTTATTCGAGCGTCGGTGGTGGGGGAGTGCTTTACAGTTTTTGTTCCGGCTCCATAAGTTCTGAGTTCAAATCTTGGGGGTCAACTTTTCATCCCTCTGGGGTCGATAAAATAAAGTATCAACCAAGTACTGGAGTCGATGTAATGAACTTGCTCCCTCTTCTCAAAATTACTGGTTTTGTGCTAAAATTAAAAGGAATTATCTTGGATTACATTATTGCGAAGAGCAAGGGCACCGAACTAGCAAAATCATTAGAGCATCTGAAAAAGTGCTTTGCAGTAGTTATTTCGGCTCTGTGTTCCAATCCTGTAGGGATCGACTTACCTTTCGTTCCTTCGGTGTTGATGAAATATAGTGCCAATCAAGTACTGGAGCCGATTATATCGATCAATCCTCCACCTTTCAAAATTGCTTGCCTTGTTCCTAAATTAGAAACAATTATTGCAAAAAAGCATAAAAACATTAAAAGTTATAACAAGATTTCTAACTACATATTTATGTGCAAAAACTTTTTCATTGCATTTGTAACTGTTGATATTTGTAAATGGTTGAGATTCTTCATTATGCAAAAATGAAAGATGAACAATGCATGAAGTTTTAAGGAAATATTTATTTTTACCCGTTACATCGAATATACCTTGCCTCGACGGGCAGGTGATGAAATCGTAAAGCATGCGAAGTAAAGATAGATATAGATTTTCCTTGCATAAAAACTTTGATTTAGAGACTGTAATTAAAATCTACAAAAAGCGTTCCTTCACGAAACAGCGGGAAAAGATGTCTTCCTCAACGCATAAGGCCACAAATTTATTTGCGGATGAGGGGAAAAGATTTGATTATAGTTACGCTTTTCTCAAGAAATATTAACATAAATAAAGGAAAATATTTTAACCAGGAAGCTAAATGGGTCTCCATACTCGGCTCACTGGGAGAATTACCTATTACGATAGCTAGCAGAACTAAAATAGCAATTTCTTTATCTAACTCAAAGGCATTGCTTTTATATGTCACTACATTTCAGGTAATGCTGATATATTCCAACAAATCAGAAGCGAATCTCGGTAAATCACACAGAAAAAGATAAATAAAGCCAAAATGTAATTTGCTGTAGCTTTTGCTTAATTAAGCAACGTAATCAGTGATATATCTTAACAAGTGATTAGCCCTATCAACTTCCGGGGAGTGGAAAAGAGAACTGTGAAAAATCGTTTTTTCCTAAGTGCATGAGAGAAATGAAATTGGAACCTAAACTAGACCTAACGATGGTTTCTCTATCTTTGCATGGTGTTTGCCATATGTTTTAAAGAAACATGAAATTTGAAATACAGTGCATATATAAATATATCGTAAGCTTCGAGTTATTAGATAAGCACTGAATAAAATGGACATCGAAATAAAACTTGGAGATGGGTTAATCCCAGATCCTTGCAGAGCAAAAGTAAAACGTATTTTCAAATACCGATTTAATTCATTCTTAATTTGCTTTAATGTGTCTGTCGTATTAATATTGTAGCTAACTTATTGAGAAGCTTACAGAAAAGTTTTAAAATCACTTTTAATATTTAACTAATGTAAGGCAGCAAGCTGGCAGAGTGGTTAGCATGCCGGTAGAATGATTGTCAACATTTCGTCCGTCTTTATGTTCTGAGTTCAAATTCCAATGAGGTCGACTCTACCTTTCATCCTTTCAAGGTCGATAAAATAGGTACCAGTTGAGCTCTGAGGTCGATGTAATTGACTTACTCTCTTCCCGAAATGACTGGTATCGTACCGAAATTTGAAGCCAATATAATAACTTACATTATGGCGGCGAGCTGGTAGGATCATTAGCACGCCGGACAAAATGCTTCGCAGCATTTCTTTCGGTTTTACGTCCAGAGTTCAAATTCCGCCGAAGTCGACTTTGTCTTTCATCCCTTTCGGGATCGATAAAATAAGCACAAGTAAATTATTGAGGTTGGTATAGTCGACTATCCCACTACCCCAAAATTTCAGACTCTGTGCCTATATTGATTTCAAATATTGGCACAAGGCCAGTAATTTCATGAGAGGGGTTAAGTCGATTACATCGACCTCTCTGCTCAACTGATACTTATTTTATCAACCCCGAAAGAATGACAGGCAAAGTTGACCTCGGCGTAATTTGAACTCAGAATGTGAAGACAAACGAAATGCTGCTAAGCATTCCGCCCGGCGTGCTAACGATTCCGCCAGCTCGCCAGCCTTAGAGCTTTGTGCCTACATTAGAAAGCAACATATAATTAATGTTCAACGCTACAGACAAGTCATTGACCTTCACTGCTGTACATTTAACACTACTACTTTTGCTAGTCCACGTCTTTATTAGAAATAATGAAAGTATTTACTGAAAACATTTATTGAAAATATTTGTATTCATGCAGTTACTGACTAATGGTATGCACGATAATGCTATGTATAACACAAGAAAAGAAGAATTTCTGTGTAAAAACGTTAGTGTGGCTACCTTGCGGGTAATGATTACGTGTTTAAGAAGCTCGCTTTGCAACCATGTGGTTTCGGGTTCAGTTCGACAGCACGGCACCTTGTGCAAGTATCTTCTACAATAGCCCCGGGCCAACAAATGCCTTGCGAATAAATTTCTTGGACGGAAACTGTGAGGAAGCCCATCGTATATATGTGTGTGTGCGTGCGTGCGTGTTGGGGGGGGGGGGTTATCCCCATTACCACTTGACAACCGTTGTTGTTTGTTAACGTTCCCGTAACTTAACAGTTCGACAAAAGAAACCAAAAGAACAAGTACCTGGCTTAAAAGTAAGTACTGGGGATCGATTTGTTCGACTACACCCTTCAAGGTGGTGCTCCGGCATGACCACAGTATAATGAATAAAACAAGTCGAAAATAAAAGGCAAGGGTGTTCGGGATCTACCATAGACTTAAAGTTTACCTGGGTTGTTGCATTCCACGAAAACTCCGGATGCAATTGAGCAGTTTAGTACCAAGATCTGTAGCGACCTCTGACGGAGCCGTTAGGGCAAAGTAAAACAAGGTACTTTCGGTTTGAGACACAGCGCACCACCATGGACAGGTACTGAACCCGCGATTTTATTGTCATGAACTAGGCGTTCCTAACCGCTATACAATGCACCTTTTGTTTACTACAACATTCATGAATGGATATTCAAATCATCGGATTGTTTCCTAAATAACTTCTCGGAGGTTCTTAGAGTCTCTCTATCTTTATCTCTATCTCTCTCTCTCTCCTTTTCTCTCTCCCTCTTTCTTTGTCCCTATCTCTTCATCTCTCTCTCTCTCTCTCTCTCTCTCTCTCTCTCTCTCTCTC
>NC_068981.1:181428703-181432011 GCF_001194135.2 Octopus bimaculoides | reverse complement strand
CTCTCTCTCTCTCTCTCTCTCTCCCTCTCTCTCTCTATCTCTCTTTCTCTGATGCAGGTGTATATCTATATATTTGATGCAATTACTTCCCATGTTTACCTTCCCATTCGAGCATGCTATATAAATACCCGGATGGCTGTGTTTGTTTAAATAGACCAACCAGAATAAATAAACGCCATCATCTTTCTGCTCCTGTACTGATAGCTATTGAATAGCGGGGCTGCTGTATTCATTACAGAAATTGGAAATTACACCACTTACTCAGAAATAGAGATAGAAACACAGAGATAGAAATAACAAATCTTTATCGGATTATGCTCTGCCATCTTAAGGAAAGGGACACATGAGATAACACAGACAGAATGGTCACGGTTGGAATGCCTTTTACTTATAAATGTGCTCATTCAGAACTTACCTGAGGCTAAACAACAATACAATATATACCTTCTCATGCTACATATCTATCTATCTATCTATCTATCTATCTATCTATCTATCTATCTATCTATCTATCTGCATGTATGTATGTACGTATGTATGTATAGTGGTAGGTAGGCAGGTAGATGGGTACGTACGTAAGTAAACATGTACGTTCTCTTCTATTTTTAATTATTCCAATTCTTCCCGTTAGAGAGAAAAGATACAAAGTTCTGCAGTTTGAATGAAGATAACAAAAACAATATTACACGTTGAACTTAGGAAAAATCTTGCATATTTCTACTGTTCCGCTTACAGAATGAAATTGGAATGTGCCTATCAGCTAGTTGATTTTTTTTTTTTTGTTTTTCTGAAAACCCTAGTTTCCAGTTTATGTGTGTATGCCTGCATGCAATGCTGCATTAACGATTAAACAAAATAAGCACGTGCTAAGTGCATCAAGAGAAGGAGGGGGCATCACAGAAATGATAAATGGTTTACGGCACAAAAGAAATCACTTTAAACTTACTAAAGTGGTTTATATGATCAGAAATATAATTTCGAAGTGTTTATGGTGTCATAGTGAGGATCTGATCAAAGTCTTTGCAATTGAAAAAAAAACAAAAGTAGGAGAAAACTTTTCAAATATAAATAAAGTGGAACTATACAAAAATAAACATTATTTTCCATCTTACAGTTAATTTTGTTTCATTTTGAAAAATAAGAATTTATTTTATGACTTATCATTATTTATATTTTGAATTACATATATATACAGGGGCACCAAAACCTTTTTAAATGCTTAGGGCCTCTATGGGTCTTAATCCGTTAATCCGGCCCTCTGTGTGTGTGTGTGTGTGTGTGTGTGTATGTGAGCGTGATTTGCCAACCTGCCGGTCAATCTGTCTCTCCATTTATATGCATACATACTTTGCTGCTGTTACTGTTGTTCAGCTCCAGACCAATCATCCAGCGAACTGTTAATCAAATGCATTCCATCCGTTGTCTTCCCGTCTTTCCAAGGTTATCTCATTTCCATACATTATCTAATGTGTCCTTCCTTGTTTAAAAACTCGCAATTCCACATCCAGGGAACCCTTTAGAGATTCCAATGGATAAATTAACTTTTACATTCAAAAATATCTTCATAAGGCTAGGGGTATGTCTCCCTTTGGTGCGAAAGGTGCCGGGTTCAAATCCCGGACGAGCTGTAAACCTTTGTATTTTATATAATGCTGTTCATCCACAAAAGGTGGAGGCGCGTGGCCTAGTGGTTAGGGTGTCAGCACCATGATCGTAAGATTGTGGTTTCGATTCCTGGACCGGGCGACGCGTTGTGTTCTTGAGCAAAACACTTGATTTCACGTTGCTCCAGTCCACTCAGCTGGCAAAAATGAGTAACGCTGTGATGGACTGGCGTCCCATCCAGGTGGGGAACACATACGCCATTGAAACCGGGAAACCGGGCCCATGAGCCTGGCTAGGCTTTAAAAGGATACATTTATTTTATTTATTTTTTTTTATCCACAAAAGGGGGTTTTATAGATTTTATAGGCATAGGCATGGCTATGTTAAGAAGCTCGTTTTGCAACCACGTGGCTTTGGGTTCAGTTCCACTGCAGCGTCACACTCTTCTACTACACAATAAATACACACATACACACACATATATATATACATACATATATATCTTCACATATACACACATGTGTTTGCGCGCGCGCCCGGATGTGATGTTTATAAGGATGTGTGTGGGCGTGCTGCGCCTACACACATCTTTACGTAATGTGATAATTCGGTAACATTAATATTTACAGCCCTTTTACAAATACACACATTTTCTTGCTAAACTTCGCTATGAATCGCTTCTTTTTCTCGTTCACATCACGAGTCGGGAATGTCTGCCCATGTGATACATGTCTGAAAGCAAGAGAGGAAGAAAGTATTTGGTGAACTATGTCTCTCCCTTCGGTATTAGCTTTGATATTCTCTGATAGCTATTTAACTTGAGATAAGTTAACATTAGCATATTTAATACAAGCAGCATCAAAAGCTATCTAGAAATGATTATGCGGTAAGGCAAAGAAAAATAATGCTAGTCAATATCTTTTCCTTTTTTTATCAGTAATTACGGGAGATAATTCAGGGCATATTTAAACTCATCGTCTTGAAATAGCAATGAATATATGTTGTTGGCCACGTTTCGTATTTACGAGCTTACAATCCAGTTCATTTTCCTGGGTGTTTGAACCGCAGATGGCTCCGCAATCCAAGGGTTGCATGAAACATACGGGGACTTTGTGGACAAGGGATAGAAGGAGCTGATTTGGGAAGGAGAAGGCACCGCTTTCTCTCCCGTCTCTGAGTTTAGCTCTTGCGACTCGGGCTTTCTCGAAGTCCGCAGAACCCGTTTTAATGGTGTATCTCCAGAGGGGTCTGTTTGCTGAGATATCTTCCCAGTATGCGGGGTCGATGTTGGTGCTTTTCAGAGTTGATTTGAGTTGGTCCTTGTACTGCCTCAAGGGGGCTCCACAAGGACGTTTTCCTTCAGACAGTTCAGCATAGAGACAGATCTTGGGAAGGCGATGTTCATTCATCCGACGGACGTGACCTGACCTGACCATCGGAGACGATGATCAATGATCAAGGCTTCTTTCTTTGCGCCCTTTTAAAGCCTAGCCAGGCTCATGGGCCCGGTTTCCCGGTTTCAATGGCGTATGTGTTCCCCAGCTGGACGGGACGCCAGTCCATCGCAGCTTTACTCATTTTTGCCAGCTGAGTGGACTGGAGCAACGTGAAATGAAGTGTTTTGCTCAAGAACACAACGCATCGCCCGGTCCAGAAATCGAAACCGCAATCTTACGATCATGAAGCTGACACCCTAACCACTA
>NC_068981.1:181418604-181428525 GCF_001194135.2 Octopus bimaculoides | reverse complement strand
ACTTACATACTCACGCACATAAATACATATGTACGTACTACCAACACACACACACACACACACTGTTGATGGCAAAGAAAGAGGAAGGTATCTTCCATCGGAGAGAAGAGCTACGATAATATAATCCTGTCTGCCGTCGAATAACTGCTTAGAATTCAGTATGAAGCCATTGGTACCGTATTAACACCAATCAGTCTGTTAAAAGTTATTCATTCACCAATACTGTGTTGTAGTGTTGATTACCCACTTTCGTATTCATTACTTATGTATGTATGTATGTATGTATGTATGTATGTATGTATGTATGTATGTATGTATTTACTCCATACTACGTGGCCAATTTAAATTATAGGTACACAAAATATTCAAGGGTATGTAAGGTGTGCTGACGAAGAAGAAGGAATAAATATGCAACTGATGCACGAAAATTGTTAGCAGTAAGTGCACCCATGATATGCGATCTTTAAACTACCCAGAAGGAGTTGACAGCATGTGTTTTCTATGCGAGCTAATTTGAAGGGAAGATTGTTAACAACAAAGGGTTTCTCTTCTCCAATGAAGGGTGGGTTGTGAATGCGGAGATTGTGTGAATACTAATAAGAAATTACGTAATCATAGCCTAATGTGCATTGTCAGTGTGTGTGACCAACAGGTGGTAAATAAGCTGTGAGAAAATATGAGTGCTATTCAGCCGTAATGAGTATAAGATGAAACAACTTTTTCTTTCCAAATTGGCATGTGTTATGTAGGTTTCACCGCTCATTGCAGCCCTTCGTCCTCTGTCACAGACGGCATCACACAAAACTAGTCATCTTTGCTGTGTGTGTCATGTTTTTGGTCTGGTGTTACAAATGGCTGCTCTTCATGGTGATTACAGATGGAAGAACATCCAGCTGCAGCTACACCGCGTCACTTTATAGCGTGAGCTAGAGGCATTTTATCGTTCCACTGGCATAAGAAGGGTTGACAACAGTTGAACTAAAACACCCGCTCCCCTCATTCTGTTTCAATGTTTTCATTCAAAACTACTGTTTTCCCTGGACGTAGTTGCCTGCACTTGGACTTATGGACTCCATTTGTCCTCCGTTCATCTCATCTCTTTGTTTTTTTACGTGTATAAGAGGCACACATTGGGTTCGTAACCAAGAATCGAAACCACGATCTTTACGTTTGTTTCCGTTGCACTTGGAATTTGCATTTTGGAATTTATTAGTTCAACTTGTCAAATTCGCCACCATTTTCGGTGAAACAGAGTTTAATGAAATTAAGCCATTTCATTCTATTGTTAACTATCTAGTTCGATTTTGGCACAGGTATAAATTTGAGATACCAATAGGAAAAACTTTATTCCGTAACTTTCAAAGAGTTGACTTCATTCTTTTTTCTCTTACTCATTGGAGGTTTCAGGCAGTTAAAATAGCAACTTCTCGCGAGCTCTGCATTATTTACCTTTATCTTCCCACATAACGCAATAACAGACTTCTACTAACAGTAACAAGAAATTCTCTTTCAAAACTAATTCCAACTCGTCGCAATTGTGAAACTTCGTAACAGTTGAATAAAATCTCCAATAAGCGTGGCTGCAGCCTAATGACAGAAACAAGTAAAAAGCAAAAGGAAAAAAAATGAGATGGTGCTTTTCGTGCTTATTACGAAAACTATGAGCGTTTTTTTTTTTTTTTTGAGAAATTAAAAATTAAGAAATTACAAGTTTTTAAAACTGATATTTTGGGAGAATTTCGGACAATCAGATGTCTTCAACGCTACTTTTTTCTTTTTACTCATCCCATTCCATGAGTATATAAAACAAAGTTGACACCAGCGGGATTTGATCCTTCGACCGCGAGTCCGCTGCCCTAACCACTGGGCCATTGCGCCTCCATTCGGGGCATTCTAATGACTGCTAATTCGCCAGCAGGTACACAACTTGTTTACTATTGGAGGCTGCATGGAAATATATCAATTCGTTAACGCAGGAAACTTATATTCGCTATTTGACAGGTGTTCGTCTATCAGTTTACCTCTTGATATTTAAACACCTGAGATTATGAGTGATTTCTTCTTTCGACTACAACTAAACTCTACTCATTTCTTTGATAATCTATTTAGTGGCTGAGTCAGACACAAATAGACGCACGCGGGGCGCGCGCGCACACACACACACATACACACACACAAATTCACGCGCAGACAACAGTGTCTGCAGTGCGGAGACGAGAATCCGCCCCGGATGACGCTTTTAGGGTGCCGGCAATTTTGGGTCTGCTGTATAAACCTGTATAGGATTGGGGTCGCGAGGTGGAGGACGGGAAACCTAAGAGCTGCCCCAGATGGCCTACGCTCTAGCTACACTACAGTGTGCGTGTAAGTATATTCATCTACTGTGAGTGGATACACACACTACTACCACCACCATCACCACCACCACCACCACCACACCACACAAGCACATGCCTTCAGACAAACGTCCGAACAAATACAACACACACATACGCGTAAACACAAGCAGGTACATACAAATAAATACACGTTTTCTTTGATCAAATCAATTCATTATAGTTATCTCCTTTGTTTGCTTTCTTAAAACTCTAACCACCCTTCGAAGGAATGTTTCCAAATAATTTCTAGGATGATTTCGAATGATCTATGTTTTTTTAACTAACTATATAGTAAGTATGATACACATATAACATTCGCTTATGTTGTACATTGATTGTATACTATTCATACATTTATACAAATACCGTATGGCGCTTAAAAGAGGAAGGAACCCCATACATCATAAATAGGATGCTCCTTGAACAACCGGGGACTTATGGAGTAAACGATGTAAGTTTTCTTTGACAGAGAGAGCAAAAATCCTGAAAAACTCGCTCGACCCGGAACCAATTTAAACTCCAGGAAAGAGGTATTTAGTCAATACCCTCATCTAAAACGCTGGATAGGCCTGCCGCAGCTCCTTCGAATGTCAGTACAACCTGAGCAGATGGAAAGTGGATAAACCCTTCTTGCCTGCAGCACCTTTGCACGGACGAATATTTTTCTTTATAAAACTGACTATAACGTATTTCTTCCTCCAGTTGTAGAGAAGTTATACGCCTTTGGTCATTTGAGTCTGACGAGTCACCTATACTGCTAATCGCTTTATAGGTGCGAAATCAATGGTCACTTTATGACTAGCCATAACATTTAACTTCCTCTGTGTGTGTGTGTGTGTGTGTGTGTGTATAACGTGTCAATACTACCAAAGAAGCCACTCAAGACAGTTGTTCTGTGTATGACGATGACGCTGGTACTGAAAGAATTGTACGCAAACGGTTAAAGAAAGAGAGATTCAACCTCGCAGTCTATCCGCATTCTGACCAACTTGTCCATAAAATAAAAATCGATTGAACCAGCTCATCTGTGCCCATACACTAGGGGATTGGTCCAGTAGATGGGATGCTTTCCCTGATGCTATCACTCATTACCTTCACTCAGTGGGTAAGGTCCAAAAACTTGGTGCTTGGGTGCTATACACTCTAAACAAAAGAGACAGACTCCAGTGCTCCTCTATCACTGCCAGTTTGCATACTCGACACCAGGTTACTCAGGAACACAAACAGATTCCTTTACCGCATCATCACAGTGATGTAAAATAGTGTTTTTACAGCAATATGAAGCAGTGGAAAAATGGCTGAGTCCCAACAAGCAAGCAACGCTTCAAGCCAAGTTAGATCCACATTCACACAAGACAATGATCTGCATTTGGTGGGACTAGGAATGATTAATCCACTCTACAAAATGCTTGAAAACAACCACATGGTCAATGCAAAGCTTTACATTCAGCAAATGCTCTGGTTCAATGAGGCAATCCAGCTGAAACGATCTGATTGGTTACATGACGTAATTCTTCAGCATGATAGTGCTCACCTTTACATTGCTAATTTGACTAAAAATGCTATTCAAGAGCTTGGTTGGGAACTACTTTATAGGGTGGAAGAGAGAGGGTATGCTACTTAAAGAGAGAGAATTGCTTCTAAGTTTCTTCCCCCTTCCCACCCTATGTTGAGAAATCATTACCAAAGAGTGAAAAGAGTAAAAACAGCATGTATTGTTTCGATATAATTTTTTAATTAGACTTCCCAGTAGTTGAGGATAGTACCATTTTGTCTTCATGATGAGCTCTTCAGCATGACATAACTTCAGATTATAAAATTAGTTAGTCTAAAGTAATTTAAAAATCAATCAATTTAGACAGTGAGTTAAGTCCTTTGAATGGTATGACTTTAGTTTTCACTAAGTTGTACTGGATTTGTTAATTCCTTCCAGTCATCACTTCAAAAACAGCCAAAAGAATAAAAGTCTTTTTTTACCTGCTACAATAACGATTCCTTACAAAGACACAAAGCTGGTTGTCTTTCAATGGTAAAGTCTGCTCAAATGAGTTAACCTCAGTATATGGGTGTTATTCATCCAACACTTTGAGGAATAAGAGGCAAAAACGTGAATACATTTGAAGAATCTGAACTTAGAATGCAGATGGATAAAAGATTTTAATATGATGTTCTACCATTTCAGCCAACTACTGGCATTTTTTTAAAATTGTATCTGTACAGGTTTTTCAACCAAATATTTAAGAAGATATTATGATGGTGAGTGAGATGTACCAGTGATCTCAGCGAAATATTATTGAGTGACTGTGTACATGATTGAAAGGAAGGTTGTTAGGATTATGTCGGAAAGATGAGATCAGTATTAACTATTTCTAAAATAAGCAAAAAGCATCATGTATTAGCAGAATCATTAAAGTGTTGATAGAATTCCTGTGGGAGTTAGTTATGGCTGTTTACATAAAGATGCATAACTAAATCTCATCAAGGACTACTTTGTATTTTATCCTCCTGGGATCACTAAAATAAAGTATTCAAGTACTTAAGTTAATTTAATATTCCTATAAAGCATCTTATATGTAAATGGAATTATAATGGAAGATATCTATAATAAAGGCTAAATTAGATTGCATAATATGAATGCCTTTCTTAAGGATATTAAATATTTTTTTTTAATTTTGGCACCTGGCTAGCAATTTAATGGGGAGAGTTAAGTGCTTTGCATTGACTCCAATTCTTGGCTGGTATTTTATTTTATCAACCATGATGGGATCAGAAGCAAATTTGATCTTAATAGTATTTGAACCAGACCATAAAGGACTGGAAGAGCTACTGATAAATATTTTGTCCACTATGCTAACAACTCTGCCAGTTTGCTATCTTAAGAATATTCTTTTCTACTCTAGGCACAAGGTCTGAAATTTTTGGGGAGGGGGCCAGTTGATTAGATCGACCCCAGTATGCAACCAGTACTTAATTTATCAACCCCGAAAGGGTGAAAAGCAAAGTCAACCTCGGCGGAATTTGAACTCAGACCATAAAGACAAACGAAATACCGCTAAGCATTTCACCCGGCAGGCAAACGTTTCTTATTTCTTTACTGCCCACAAGGGGTTAAACATAGAGGGGACAAACAAGGACAGACAAACGGATTAAGTCGATTACATTGACCCCAGTGCATAACTGGTACTTAATTTATTGACCCCGAAAGGATGAAAGGCAAAGTCAACCTCGGTGGAATTTGAACTCAAACCATAAAGACAAACGAAATACCGCTAAGCATTTTGCCCGGTGTGCTAACATTTCTGCCAACTCACCGCCTTCATGCAAACGTTTCTTATTTTTTATTGCCCACAAAGGGGCTAAACATAGAGGGGACAAACAAGGACAGACAAATGGATTAAGTCGATCACATCGACCCCATTGCATAACTAGTACTTAATTTATCAACCCCAAAAGGATAAAAGGCAGAGTCGGCCTTGGCGGAATTTGAACTTGGAACGTAATGGCAGACAAAATACCGCGCAGCATTTCGCCCGGCGTGCAAACGTTTCTGCCAGCTTGCCACATTTACCTTAAGAGTATTAAATAATAACTGGTTTCAATAGTGAATTCAATCCTCATACAGAAAAAAAAAACTGATTTCTGATTTATGCACAAATGTTTTAGATTTGTATGGGAAGGAAAATGCTATTTCAGTTGTCATCATCATCCATTTAGGGAACTTTCAGGAACCAATGCAACTCTTGATTGCCAAATGTCCTGATTGAGCAGTACAGCATGAACATCAGGCTCAAGTTTTAGTCACATTAGTCTTTTAATAGATGAAATATTTAATCTGTACACACCATGATTACAGATGATAGCAGTTGTTCTCTAATTGAACTGGTTTATCCTGGCTGTTGACAATTTGTTGATTGTTCATCTGTTTAGCATCTAGTGATATTCATCATTGATTCAATAAGTCCATCTGCTGAAATAGTTCACATCCACCATAATTTCAGGATAGTCTAGTTTGAGTGATTAAAAAAGGTGAAGAACACCTTCAGTCACAAATGACCATAGGATTGCACCTAGAAAGTTCCTCTCTGAGGCACAAGTCTGGGCAAAGTTGTTTGTTGAAGACCAACAGTTGCCCACATATACCAGTCTCTCTCCTCTATGCCACTGATATTGTCCAAGGGAAAGGCAAAGACAGATAGAGCATGGTACCAGTGACATTGCAATTCTTTTCTACAGCTGAGTGAACTGGAGCAACATAAAATAAAGTGCCTTGCTCAAGAATGCAACATACAACCCAGTCTGAGAATTGAACTCACTGCCTCACAATTGTAAACCTGATGCTCAACTCACTGAGCTATGTACCTTCACTAATTTGAGTGGTTACATGCTATCTAACTCATGGTTTTTTTATTTGTAGTGGTATGATCTGAATTCAGCACAGTCCTTCAATTTAGTGATTCTGTTGACTTCATGATACACTGGGATCAAACGAAAAGGAATTTCTCGTAGTGATATAGCTGGCAGGGGGTGATGGGGCGGAGTCTACTCTGGGTAACACTTTTGCAGAAGTAGCACTTTTGCAGAAGTAGCACTTTTGAGTTTGATCTATAGGATAGGGAGCAGGGTTAGAGGCAGTAAATTGAAGGGCTGACCCAGTGGAACTCATTGTAGCTATGCCATGGATTAATGGTGCACTGTACAATTCATGACAGTGCAACGTTTAACAACTTCTGCATTAACCCTTTAGCATTCAAATTACTTTATCAAATGTAATGCTGATTTATACACATCGTTTGAATTAATTAAGCATTATCTTGTAACTTTGAAATTTCAATGATGTAGTTGTTTATGTTTAAAATGACATTTAGGGTAGGTGTGAAAGGCAAGATCTGGCTGGTTCAAACATAAAACAGATAAAATATTTTGGCCAGATACGGTCAGTTTAAATGCTAAAGGGTTATTGTTATTGTTCAATGTCTTTAACTTTTAGTCAACTCTAATCAAATATACATAAAATTAAAGCATCCCAACCTCTAGATTAGATATACAGCATCCTTAGTTGGTTGTTATTGTTGAAGGTATTTGACTCCAGGTGAGCTCTAATCAAGCATGCCTAAGAGTAAAGTGTTCCAGCTATGGATATTTAATCTTATTTTTCAGACACTATTGCTAGTTCTACATTATCCAGGGTATCCTTGCTTTTTTAAAATGGCAATGTTTAACTTGAAAATAATTAGGTTGTTAATTGCTGTAGGTTGAGAAATTGAATAGAGAATCTCTCGCTGGCTCATATCCTTGAGGCTTACAATGGTAAACAGTACCATTCTTAGTACCTGTTCACAACTAATAATAGAGAAATGTTGAAATGTTATAACTATGGATACAGACTCAGGATATGAACTGATTAGCCTTTTGAGATAAATTTTGCGAAAATGTATACATCAAGCTACGAAAAATATCTACTCCATCAATCTTTCATGTCCATCTAACTTGCCATTAGAGGTTACAAAGAATTCATATAAAAATATCAAGTTATGTGATATTACTCATACTTAGTTGTACAGCAACTGGCAATGATTATTATTATTGGCATCAGAACACTTTCTTGGTGCAAGCTGCACATTTGAAACACAATATCTTTCTCTGCACAATTCCCATAAGCAAAATCATAAATTTCTGATAAATGTTAACAGCTAACAACTGAAAAGAGGAGTTAAGAAAAAGAATTATGAATCACCAGAAAAATAAAGATTTTCTTTTGACACATCAGCAGAATTAGTATTTAATAAATGAGAAGGAACTTGTGGGTAGATAAATTGTTATTAACTTGAAACCAAGTCAATCTTATTAAAAGTAAAAAGGCTTTCATATCTAAAAAGCTATTCAATAGATCATCTTTATCGTTGTTCCCTACCCAACTGTGAGGGGGTTTGACAGCAGATAAAGTGACAAATCACTCAGAGTACTCAGTTGTTGTATTAATATTGTCTATGTGTAACATTCTATATTACTATCAACACAACATGCATACAGACACACACATTCAGACATACTAACATCATTCACTAACACATGCACACACACTCACACATACACACACAGCTTCTCACTCTCCCATACCCACTACCCCCACCTCTCTCTCTCTCTCCCTCCCTCTCTCTCCCCCTCCCACCTCTCTCTCATCTAGATAATTTAGTTGTTTGTAGAATATTACCAAGATTGCACAGAATCCCATAGCCCTTAATGACTTAGTCTTCAGAGATATAAATATCATTTATTTTAAATTTAAAATTAACAGACTTTTTTACTAATTTTGAAGTGTGTGTATATATGTTAAACAATAGGCGTAGGAGTGGCTGTGTGGTAAGTAGCTTGCTTACCAACCACATGGTTCCGGGTTCAGTCCCACTGCGTGGCACCTTGGGCAAGTGTCTTCTACTATAGCTTCAGGCCGACCGAAGCCTTGTGAGTGGATTTGGTAGACGGAAACTGAAAGAAGCCCGTCATATATACGTGTATATATGTGTGTGTGTGTGTGTGTATATGTTTGTGTGTGTCTGTGTTTGTCCCCCCAACATCGCTTGACAACCGATGCTGGTGTGTTTACGTCCCCGTAACTTAGTGGTTCGGCAAAAGAGACCGATAGAATAAGTACTAGACTTACAAAGAATAAGTCCTGGGGTCGATTTCCTTGACTGAAGGTGGTGCTCCAGCACGGCCACAGTCAAATGACTGAAACAAGTAAAAGAGTAAATATATTTCCTGTAACAAACACAATCTTCATATATTATTAAAACTTTTTACAGGGGTGATTATTAGAAATTAATTATTTCTCTAATTAATGTACCTTTTACAGAATATGTTGTGAAGTTAATGAGGAACTTAAACTTAATTAAATTCATTATCAGCATCATCATTGTTTAACGTCCTCCTTTCACGCTGGCATGGGTTGGATGGTTTGACAGGAGCTGACCAGGTAGGAGCCCACACCATACTTCTGTGTCTGTTTTGGCATGGCTTTTTTTTTTATGGCTGGATGCCCTTCCTAGCACCAACCACCCCGCAGAGTGGACTGAGTGCATTTTACATGGCACCAGCACAGGTGAGGTCAGTTTTGGCATGGTTTTTAACAGCTGGATGCCCTTCCAAAGGCCAACCACTTTACAGTGTAGGCTGGATGCCTCTTACGTGGCACCAGCACTGGCACAGTCACCAAGTAACTTGGCAAGACAAGGAATCTTTGAAAGGGGAGGGGCATTGGAGGAAGTGATCTTGTGTCAGATGATGAAAGGTTAGAGTGTGACAGAGAGGCAGAAACAGGTGTCTTGCTGTAGAGGAAGTACATGGTTACCCAGTCAGAGAGAGGGGGGAGGGGGGAGAGAGAGAGAGAGAGAGAGAGAAAGAGATACCTACATACATATATACATGTATGTATGTGTGTGTATATATATATATATATATATAGAGAGAGAGAGAGAGAGAGAGAGACATAGATATAGATATAGATATAATTTATTTATATATATATCATCATCATCATCATCGT
>NC_068981.1:181408474-181417498 GCF_001194135.2 Octopus bimaculoides | reverse complement strand
ATTATCATTAACTTCAATTATAAAAAAAAAACATTTATGAGTTTAAAGCACGAAGGGAAATAATTTAAAACACTTAGAGAGTTAGCTCCCTTATAACCGGTTGTTGGTTTGCAAGGTTTTATAGTTTTATTAAAACAGCTGTTTATCCATTGTGAAGAAATTTCTCACGTAAAATCTGATAAGACAGGAAAAAGAAACGAATGGTCCCGTGTTATTATTTCTAACAGCAGCAAGTACTGATTCACTCTGCTGTTTCACGTACCATTCCAGACTGTTCTTCTCGTTGACAACACAGAGCTTGCATTATTATTGTTGTTCTAAGATCACGAGCTAGCAGAAAAGTTAGCACACCGGGCGAAATGCTTAGCGATATTTCGTCTGCTTTTATGTTCGGAGTACAAATTCCGCTGAGGTCGACTTTACTTTTCATCCTTTCGGAATCGATAAATTAAGTACCGGTTGCATACTGGTGTCGATCTAATCGACTGCCCCCCCCCCTACCCCAAAATTTCGAACCTTGTGCTTAGAGTAGAAAAGATTATTGTTGCTGTTGTTAGTCAATTCATTATTACTTACTTATCCAATTAGCTAATCGATTGCTTGGTTTATCGTTCGATAAATCAACCAACCATACATATGTACAAGCATGTATATAACTGATCGGGGCTTGCAATGGAAGACCAGGCTGTACTTTCTGCAGTTTAATAAATAATTCAAGAAAGGCTATGAGCTAGCAGAAAAGTTTGCACACCGGGCGAAATGCTTAGCGATATTTCGTCTGCTTTTATGTTCTGAGCTCAAATTCCGCCGAAGTCGACTTTGCATTTCATCCTTTCGGAGGTCGATAAATTAAGTACCAGTTGCGTACTGGGTCGATCTAATCGACTGGCCCCATCGCCAAACATTTCGGGCCTTGTACCTAAAGTAGAAAAGAATAAATAATTCAAGAACTTTGGTTTAAATTTCTGGAAATTATCTCCCTTCCATTTGCTTCCCAGTTTTGGCTTTCTGTCTCCAACTCGGATGGAAGTTTCAGAAAATTAAGAATTAACTATGTACAGATTTCATTGCATCACTTTTATTACATATATGTATGCACGCATCTATGTACTAATGTACATATGTACGTATATATATGCCTGTAAGTATGTAGGAATGCAAGTTTGTACGTATGTACGTACGCATGCGTGCATCTATGTTTGTATGTATGCATGCACGTACATACATACGTACGTACGTATGTATGTATGTATATATGTATATATGTATGCATGCATGCATGTATGTATGTATATACGTACGTGTGCGTGTATACAAGCATGCATTCAGGCATACATACATACATACACATACACATGCATACACATACATACATACAGATGTGTGTGTGCGTGCGTGCTTGCGTCCGTGCGCACGTCTGTCCGTATGTGCGCGCGCGCGAGCGTAGTGAAACTGATAGCTATTTTGGAACAATGTGCTGGAGGCTGCTAACCAAACTTGTGGCTGGTGTATGGTCCCAGCCTTATGCAAGGTAATGTGGTGGTGGAACAATACCACAGACAGTGCATAAGCAACAGGCTTATAAAAACTGGGGGCAAGAGGCCAGCAGAGAAAAATACCATATAGCATGTAGAGAGGCAGACAAAAAAAACGAAGTCTGCACATGTTCTTCAAAGTGAATGTCAGTGGCATGAAATGAACTGCATTGCTAGACAGTAACTAGAGAAAGTCAAGAGTTCATTGGGGAGACGTGTACATAGAATGATGACAGCTGACTCGCTCTCGATGACACTGATAAGAAAAAAGCATGTAAGTGCTATGAGACGTTGCTGCATGTGGAAGATGTATGGGAGAGAGAGAGAGAGAGAGAGAGAGACTACTTACATAGATACAAGAGAGGGACCGGCCATCCAAGTTGGCAGTAGTATGGTAGATAGAGCGATAAGGGATATGAAAGTGGAGAAACCAGCTGGACCATCAATGATAGTCACCAGCATGCTTAAAACATCTGGTGAAGTAGAATAAAGGATAGTCATTCAAATAATACAGGATGGTGTTATGTTGGTACTGCAGTATTATTGTTGATGACTATAAAAGTAAGGGAGATACAGTAAAGAGAGGAAACTATAAGACTGAGGTTATGAATGTTTGAGAAAAGGTTACTGCAAAGCTGATTTGGGACAGAATTAGTCTAAATGAGTTGTAGTTTGGTTTGGCCCAGAAAGAGGTACTGCTGATGCAATATTCCCTGAGACAACTACATGAAAAATACATGGCTATAACTACTGCTCATCAATCTGGAGAAGGCTTTGATAGAGTCCTTCATTTGGTGGTTGCAAAGGTAACTAAGAGTAGATGGTTTGTGACGGCTGTACAAGCTATGTACAAATAAGTGTTTAGCAGGCAAGAATCAGCAATGAGTTCAGTGATAAATAAATGTGCAAATAGGAGTACATCAAGGCTCAGTTCTCCAAACTATAAGAGAAGAGTTTAAGACTGTCTGCTCTTGGAAACTCCACTATATTGACAACTTAGCTCTGGCATCTTATTGTCATCTTATCTGTCCTCCATGCAGCACTCTACCCACCCATATATATAATGTGGGGTAGCACTGCATCTCTTCCTTGTTGATTCACCCTGCCACCCTTATCTATCTCTGACCTTCTCTCTCTTTCTCACTTAACCACTGTGCCAACAACCATCTTGAGCACCTTTTTGAGCTCCATTTGTCTAACACACATGGGCATGCCTACAATGTCAGAAAACAGCACAGCTCCCATGAGTTTCGGAAACATTTTTTCACACTCAGAGTTGCTGAAGCATGGAACAAACTACCTGCATCAGTTGTTAGTTGTCAAGACAGTGTATTTTTTAAGGCAGCAAGCTGGCAGAAACGTTAGCACTCCGGGCAAAATGCTTAGCGGTATTTCGTCTGCCGGTACATTCTGAGATCAAATTCCACCAAGGTCGACTTTGCCTTTCATCCTTTCGGGGTCGACAAATTAAGTACCAGTTACGCACTGGGGTCAATGTAATCGACTTAATCCCTTTGTTTGTCCCCTCTATGTCTAGCCCCTTGTGAGCAATAAAGAAAAAAGGAAAAAAAAAAAAGACAGTGTATCTTTTAAAACCTCCATGCTTCCTGAAATTTGCCAACACTACACCTGATATCCCCCAGCCCACTCCATATGCATGCACACATGTATATCATGACTCATACACTGTTCCCTTTCACGACATTTGCACATAATTCTATGTACTGCACATACACCTTCGATGAGTTGTAGTGCACCTGAGCACTGTACACAATAATTTCATTATTATTATTATTATTTTAATCCCTTAGTACAACCTTTATCTTTCCTTCCTATTATTTCCTTCTGTCTGATCTTCCCTTCATCTGCCAATTTTAATTTCCCATGTCTAATGTGGGGCAACACTACATCTTCCCCACTCAATCCTCCCTACTTTCCTATCACTCTATAATCCTCTTTCAGTAACCCCGCCAGGTACTACTTTTTCCCATTCTCTTTATTGCTCCTTTCCCAAACACTGTCTCTATTTGCTGGACCCTGCTAAACTGTCCAACTCTTGCAGGAATAGCAAATATGTGTGTGTGTATGTACGTATGTACATATGTATATTTGTATGTATGTATGTATGTATGTATGTATGTATGTATGTATGTATGTATGTATGCGTGTATGTATACATGTATGTATGTGTATTTGTAACATGTATGTATGCACATATACATGTATACATGTGTGTATATGTGTGTATGTATGCATAACTGGTTCATTAGTTAATTGCTTAATTGAATTCATTGAATGAGGCAGTTTGCTTTCACTACTCTTATGTGAGATTCTTTAAAGTGTCCAGTTGTTGCCTGAATTATATTAACATTCAGATCCTTCATGTTTTGTTTAGTGAATGTTATAGAGAGCTATAGTCCTTTGAATCCAATATTATTGTAGAATCTAGGCCTAACATCCACCACAGGGTCCCAGTTCTTGTTTTGGTTTCATGGCTTGTGTGCATCGGTGACCCTAAGAGCTATGCCAGGGGAGTGCAAGCTCTTGGTAGGGTCTCTCATACTGGACAGGTCAAAGGATGAGGCCAGACTAATATGGACAACCTCTCTTACCCAGAGGTAAAAATGGGTTTGTGTAGGGTCAACACTCCTACCTAGGAAAAATAAAGAGTTACAGAAGCTTACAGAAGCATTGATGACAATTCAAAGTCAATAAGACCAGGGAGACATAGGAGGCATGATACTGAGGGAGAACTGAAGGTGCAGGGATCCAACTGGGGAGAAGCAGGAAAAACTGTCCAGAGGCAAAAACAGTGGGAGAGAAGTTGTAGATAGCCTATGCTCCATAGGAAGGGGAGTGGTTAAGGCATCGGGCTTACAATCATGAGGTAATGAGTTCAATTCTCAGACTGGGCTGTGTGTTGTGTTCTCTTGCAAGACCCTCTATTTCACGTTGTTCCAGTTCACTTGGCTGTAGAAATTAGTTGTGACATCACTGGTGCCATGCTGTATCAGCTTTTGCCTTTCCCTTGGATAACATCAGTGGCATGGAGAGGGGAGACTGGCATATATGGGTAATTGCTAATCTTCCATAAACAACCTTGCCCAGACATGTGCTTTAGAGGGTAACTTTCTAGGCGCAATCCCCAGAGGGGATCTTTATTCTTTAGCCCTAACATAAAACAGAGAATAGGACATTGTAGACATTTCGCAGAATTACTCAGTTCAGCGACTTGCTGAACTTTCAATGCTGCCAAACCTTCAAACTTTTACTAAATATAAATAGTGCATATCTTTTTTCTTTTTTTGCACTAAAGAGAAAATTTTCAACATTTTCCACATCTTTCAGTAGCTCATCTGATGCATAGAGACAATCTTCTTTGTGTAGGAATGTTGGGTTGCATCCAGTTTAGTAGAGAGATTAACACTTGGAAGGAAAAGGTAGCTGGGAGCAATAATTCAGATTTCTGACAAGTGTTCTTCACAGAACCAACATAACTTCTTATTCTCTTATTCTAAGTATTCTTAGAATCCATCCAACCAGTCACCTGTATGTTGCTGCCAGCTTTATAATACACACGTCATGTGTACATCTATGTAATATACCCATGCACATACATACATGTACACGCAAGCAAGCACACACACACACACACACACACACACACACACACACAGACAAACACACAGACAAACACACACACACACGCAAACACACACACACAAACACGTACACACCCGCACACACACACACAAACACACACACAAACACAAACACACACATACATATATACAGTTGTGGCTAAAAGTTTGGAGCATAGGTCTGAAAATTAGAATTTTTATATTAAATCACCTATATTTGGATTGAATTGTACTTGGGCAAAATAATTTTAATCTTTTAAAAAACGTTCAAAACTTTTAGCCGTGACTGTATACAACACACACACATCCATCCATCCATCCATACATACATACATACATACATACATACATACATACATACATACATGATGATTGCCACATCTGGTCAGGTGACAGTTGTCTCAGATTTGATCCAGCCTTGTAGCATTTTGTGAAAATATCTTTTACCAAGGTCTCAGATTTATCTGAGCTTTGTGAGTGAACCAGGGTCCTGCAAAACTGCATAAAACCCCATCAGTTACATTGTACCTATAATTCAAAGGGCCAGACTTGATACATAGTGTGTCCAGCTAATTTTACCTGTGAATTATATTAGTTGTACAAGTGTCTTTGAAATGCTCAGCCATTTACACTACAAGTAAGCAAACAAGTAATTCTGTTAATGAAACAATTGGATAACAACGTCATTGGAATCAACAATGTCAAAGCAACATCATCAACGTTGTCAAAATAACATTGTCAAAACCACAACATCAAAACAACATTATCAAAATCAATACTAAGAGGACTAATATCATCAAAACCAACATCATCAAGACAACATTGTCAAAACAACGTCATCAAAATTAACATTGTCAAAATAACATTATGTCAAAACAACATTGTCAAAACTAACATTGTCAGGACCAACATCAAGACAACAATGTCAAAACCAGCTTTACAAAAACTAGCATCATGGAAACCTGTATCATAGATACCAACATCATCATAGCAACATTATTAAAACTACCATCAACAAAACCAACTGAGAATTCATTTATTTCATTTATTTAGTTATATAAATCTTGTATTTAGTAATTCTCTCATCATGAGTCACCGACTAATATTGTTTGTTTTTTCATATTCACTGGCTTTTTAATGCTTGCTGTATTAAATATGTTAACACTAATTTAGCCACTGTCAGATATATGTTTTATTGTCTGCTTTCTTTCTTATCCTGATTTAGAAGTTTTGGCAGTCTGCCTATGTATATATCTACCCATTTAGATCTGTTTGGATGCATAATCTGTCTTTGCAATGATCAGTCATGTAAAATTTTGCTTGCCTGATATATGTTCACAGTCACTGTAGAGAATAAATTACTTGGTTATTTATCTTTTATAGATTGTTTGACTCCGCATTGATGCTGCATATCGTTGTTTAAGTTTCTGTCTCATTTCTGTTTTAATTACAAAACATTTTCAGCCATCACTGGCTTCCAGAAGGATCCATGCTTATGCTGAAAATTACTTGAAAGTAATTTTTATATACGGTTAGGCGCCGGAGTGGCTGTGTGGTAAGTAGCTTGCTTACCAACCACATGGTTCTGGGTTCAGTCCCACTGCGTGACACCTTGGGGAGCAAGTGTCTTCTACTATAGCCTCGGGCCGACCAAAGCCTTGTGATTGGATTTGGTAGACGGAAACTGAAAGAAGCCCGTCGTATATATGTATATATATATATGAGTGTGTATATGTTTGTGCGTCTGTGTTTGTCCTCCCAACATCGCTTGATAATCGATGCTGGTGTGTTTACGTCCCCATAACTTAGCGGTTCGGCAAAAGAGACTGATAGAATAAGTACTAGGCTTCCAAAGAATAAGTCCTGGGGTCAATTTGCTCAACTAAAGGCGGTGCTCCAGCATGGCTGCAGTCAAATGACTGAAACAAGTAAGAGTAAAACAGAGAGTAAAGAGGTTAGCTGATAAAATATATGTTTTTGTTTTTCTCTCATTTGGTGTAATCAACAGCACAATCGCCCAATGAGCAATAAATACATGAGTCTATATTCAGTTCCACTGTATAGTATCTTGAGCAAGCATCTTCTACTGTAGCCCTCGGCCATCCCAAACCTTGTGAGTGGATTTAGTAGATGGAAGTGTGTGTGTGTGTGTGTATGTGAGTTGTTGTCTCTTTGTCTTGAGATTGTATGATAGCTGTTAATGAGTGTCACCATCATATAACAGTGTCTTTTGGTTCTGGCTCTTCTGAGAAAACATGTCTGACCATAAGGAAATATTGGTTTCAAATTTTGGTACAAGGCCAGCCATTTCAAGGGAGGGAGTAAGTTGATTACATCAACCCCAATACACAACTGGTACTTATTTTATCAATCTCAATATATAGAAAGGCAAAGTCAAACTTGGTGGAATTTGAACTCAGAATATAAAGACTGACAAAATTCTGCTAAGCATTTTGTCCGACGTCTTAACGATTCTGCCAGCTTGCTGTGTTATATGGGGACATATTACCTTATTTGGTAACAAGTGAAGGTTGGTAACAGGAAGGGTATCTGGCTATAGAAAATCTGCCTCAGCAAATTCTGCCCAACCTATGCATGCATGGGAAAACAGTGGCTGGAAAAAATGATAATGATTACTTAACAATTATGACAGAAAAAACGTCTTTGAGACTCACCCAGGAATTAATATCATAAAATTACCAAATGAATAAAATGATGAAGTAGTTGTATGCTGTCAACTTAATATGACAGTCCCCTGAAGGGAATAATACTACTGTTGGTTAGACCTAGGAAACTGCACTGCTTCCTATTGGCCTCGACACATTTCCTGTGTCCTTATGTTTGCAAGGGGGAAACAAGCACCCCCACCCAGCTAAGCCAGCATCCAGAGACATGTTATTCCCTTCATAGGACTGTCACATTAAGTTGACAGCATACAACTACTTCATCGTATCACTACTGCATAAATCTCTGAGAGATTTAGAAATATATTATTTCTAAATTTGAAATCAGTGAATGTATTTCACTAGAATTATTATATGTTTACAAGAGCTTGACAGGCATCTTCGACTAGCAGGTCATTCTAATAGTGAGTGAGTGAAGTTGTGTGTCATTGACTTACGTTGGCTGGCACAGCAAGTATGAAGCTTTTGAGGCGGCTGATGACTGGGGTGATTTGGAAGATGTGAAGAAATGCCATTTTCAGTGGAGCGCTTCTTTGTAGGCAACGTTTGTGTGTGGATTTTTGGCGGGATTTTTGCATTTAGCAGGAGTTGGTTTGTGTTTTATCTCTTGATCAATGACCGGACAAGTGAAAAGGAAAGGCGATCTTTTGAAGTAGGCATCGACAGAAGAGACATGGACAGTTTTATGACTGAACTTCTTTTGAAGTTGTGGTGAGAGGAGAGAATTGATGTGCATGCATATGTCTCTGTGTGTGAGTGTGTATGTTTGATGGGGTGTGCGCAACAGAGAGAGTAATGTTGATGGTGTATGTGTATATGAGAGAGAGAGAGAGAGAAGGAAAGAAAGAGAAAGAGATAAATGAAATTTATCATTCAGTTTATTTATTTTGGTTTCAGGGACACACACTCACATACACGCAGGTTGTTTTAATCAATTTTCTTTGTAGGTATGGGGGTTAGGAAAAAATAGAAAGCGCGTTCCAATCTATGCACCCGTCTCCATATGTGTGCCATTTTTCACGCAAATCCACCCAGCTGTATGGCCGTGAATCTCAAGACAAGAAAGAATACACCAGTCGGCCAACTTCAGTTTATATTATAGATATATATATATATTATACATATATATATATTATATATATATATATATATATACATATATAT
>NC_068981.1:181401706-181407185 GCF_001194135.2 Octopus bimaculoides | reverse complement strand
CTCTCTCTCTCTCTCTCTCTCTCTCTCTCTCTCTCTCTCTCTCTCTCCCTCTCTCTGCAATGCAGTCCACAATACTCTGTCAATTTATTGCCATTTGATTGAATATTATTCAGTGGTTTAAATAACATGAGCTGTTTTATTCCATGGTTACAGGCATGGTTAGGGGGTTAAGAAACTTGCTCTGCAACCATGGTTTTGGGGTCAGTCCCACTGTGCGGTACTTGGATAAGTATCTTCAGGCCAACCAATGCCTTGTTAGTGAGTTTAGTGGATGGAAACTGTGTACTATACAGCAGTGTGCCATACATAGGAGTTCATAAGTTCCAGAGGTCTGAGGAGCATGGAAACATCTCTTAGCCACTATTGTTCCCAGCTCAGCTCTGCTCTGACCTGGCATAATAGCGTCTATCAAGGTCCTGGCTTATGATTAATTAGCATATAAGGGCTTGCTTACCTATGCATGAGAAGACTGGATCTGTGACCTCCATGAAAGAAACCTTCATGGTTCAATGGAGGGGAAGGCACCTGCAGCAACACATTGTGGAATGCAGAGAGCAAGATAAGGACAAGTAAGACAGTTTGGTCGTCCACTGCATCTGTCTCCATCCCCAGTCACCTTGTCCTGGTCTTGCCACTAGACTGAAGATGATCACAGACAAGAGGTTGAGGCTAACAGTATGCAACAACTCTAGTTCACTTTAAATAAAGTTTCTACACAAGTCACCATTAGGATGTTAAGATGATCTTCTAGCCACTCATAGTTACGGCAGCACTTTTAAAGGGGTGACACTTTTGGGTCTGCTGTAGGCAATATGTGTGTGTGTTTTTGTGGGGTCCAGGGGCAGCAAATGGAAGGGCTGCCCTGGGCGGCACACACTCTAGCTACACTAGTGCCTCTAACATGTAATATATATTATTGCATACAGTGTAGCACTCTCTACTTTTATCTTTTACTTGTTTCAGTCATTAGACTCTAGCCAGTCATTAAACTGAATTTTTAGTCATGACTCTGGCCAGTCATTAAACTGAATTTTTAGTCATGACTCTAGCCAGTCGTTAGACTCTGAATTTTTAGTCATGACTCTGGCCAGTCATTAGACTCTGAATTTTTAGTCAAATGAATCAGTCTCAGAACTCGTTTTATTTTTTAAGCCTAGTACTTATTCTATCAAGCATTTTTGCTAAACTGCTAAGCTACAGGGGCATAAACACATCAATACCAGTTGTTAAGCAGTGGTAAAGGACAAACACACACACAAACACTCACACAGAGGCTTCCACACAGTTTCCATCCACTAAACTCACTAACAAGGCATTGGTTGGCCTGAAGGTATAGTAGAAGATACTTACCCAAGTGCTGCACAGTGGGACTGAACCCAAAACCATGGTTGCAGAGCAAGCTTCTTAAACCCCTAACATGCCTGTAACTATGGAGTTTAAACCAGAGGTTGGATGACAGATTGGCAGAATGGTTAGAGCACTGGACAAAATGTCTTGTATTTCTTCCAGCTCTGAATTCAAAACCTGTTGAGATCAACTTTACCTTTCATTCCTCTGGAGTTGATAAAAGAAATTACCAATCAAGTTCTGGAGTCAGTTTAATTGACTAGACATCTTCCCTCAAAATTTCAGGCCTTGTAACTATGATAGCAGCAATTATTTCAACCCATTGTCTATGGGTCCCTTGTGATCATAATTTACTTTAGTGGCATCATATCGATGAAATTAACTGAAAAAAAGTATTTTACAATTTACTATGTTAATTGCTGCCATAGCCATCTCATATAAATGCACATTTATTGTAGCTGACAAAAGCAAACATGTCTATGCAGGTGCAGTAGGGCTATAAGAACTGCCAAAAATTAACTTTAATAATGTATATTTTATATGCAAATAAAAAAATGTTGGCAATATATGATACACAGTAATGTCCAGCATTTCATTGTTTGTGCTTCATGAGTTGCCAAATATCTTCATAAAAAATTGTTAAATGCTATTGTGGCTTTGTAATTGTCTTATGTTTGAGTTTTATTGGCTAGTTAGAGCACAGTAGTAAACTATTATAATGTTTAATTTTTTACAGTGTTGAAATTAGCTCAAAATCTGAAATATTGGAATAACCAGGAGCAAGCATGGCTGTGTGGTTAAAAGGTTTGTTTTTTCAATCACAAGGTTTCAGGTTTAATCCCGCTGCAAGGCACTGTGGGTAAGTGTCTTCTATAAATTCAATGCTCTGTGAGTGGAATTAGTAAACACAAACTATATGGAAGTCCATCATACATACATATGTGTTCTTTTATTTGATTCAGTCATTTGACTGCAGCCATGCTGGAGCACCGCCTCTAGTCAAACAAATCGACCCCAAGACTTACACTTTGTAAGCCTAGTACTTATTCTATCAGTCTCTTTTGCCGAACTGTTAAGTTACAGGGACGTGAGCACTTGTGAGGCTGCCAAGTAACACAAATAAGTAACTGTTCAACTAAAAATTTGTGATCTGTTCTCTAAATTTGTAGGAGTATTTCTTTTCAAATATTTTGGTAGCGTATCAAAATCTATAGATATCATCATCATCATCATCATCATCATCATCATGTCTCAAAATTTGTGGCTTTTTGTTAATGCTACAAAAAACTATATGGGCAGGTAGTAATTTAGACTGTGGCCCAAACTTTCTTTTTGTATATAGTTGGAATATCATGTATATAAACAGATTGGTACAATAATAGGAGCTGTGTAAGTGTTCAAGTATTTGACTCCTTAGAAAGAAATCCATTTAATTTCTTAATTCTGTCTTATTCCATATTCTATTATTGGTTTCAACCAGAGGTAGTGGCCATGCTGGGGCACCACCATTAACATTAATGCTTGCTAATTTTAGACTTATTTCCTGGCTCTGTCTCTGGAATAAGTCCTTGGGAAGAAGTGAGGTGGACAGAGCTGTCCTTTTCATTTCTTGTGTGGTGTTTGTAGTGTTATGGACTGCGATGAGCTATGTGGTGCTGGTGGAGCGGATTGCAGATTAGGTAAATGGAAGTGAAGACTGCAGGGGCCAGTGGAAGAGCCACGGGGGGGCATGCGCGGACACAGATCACGTGCGGGCAGTTCGATGAGAGATGGCGTGTGTGAAAGGTCGTGTTTTTTTATATGGTCAGTGATCGCTGATCCCGCCATGGTCAACAAGTAAGGTCTCTATATTTCTTTCTCCCTTTTGCTTCTTTTTCTGTTGTCTTTTTCCTCCATCACACTACATCTTGTATAGATGCATGTATAGGAGTAGATCTGGTATATCAGAATTGTTCTTCTGCAGGGAGTATTAAAAAAGGTTAATTAAAAATACTTATTCAGTGAAGAAAAAAACAATATGAATCAATTCCTAATATTACTTTCATTCCGCACAGGTTGACTTTGCCTTTCATCGTTTCGGGGTCGATAAATTAAGTTCCAGTTGCATACTGAGGCCAATCTAATCGACTGCCCCCCCTCCCCAAAAATTCTGGGCCTTTTGCCTAGAGTAGAAAAGAATATTACTTTCATGTTTACAGCAAGTAAAGGAGACAACTCTAGACTGGTTTGGGTATTATTCTATCCTCATCAGCAAAGCGTAGTCTTCACCAAGCTTGTCATAGTAGTGTTAAAGGATTATTAAGTAAATTCAGAAGACTGTGCATTGGTTGGTTGAGGAAAATGGAATTGCTTCAGGGACACAACCCATAAATCACCATTCAAAAGCAATGTGTGATATATCTAAGAATATGTAGGGCAGCCTAAGCTTAGATATAAGCATGTATCATCATCATCATCATCGTCGTTTAACGTCCGCTTTCCATGCTAGCATGGGTTGGACGATTTGACTGAGGACTGGTGAAACCGGATGGCAACACCAGGCTCCAGTCTGATTTGGCAGAGTTTCTACAGCTGGATGCCCTTCCTAACGCCAACCACTCAGAGAGTGGTATGCGTATATATATACATACATGTATGTATGTATGCATGTATGTATGTATATATGAGTGTATGCATGTAGGTTAGGAGGTAGGTATGCTAACATGTATGTATGCAATTATTTGTGTATGTAAATGTATGTATATATGTATGTACATGTATGTAATAATGTGAGTATGCATGTATATATGTGTGAATGTATAGATGTATGTATGTATGTAGGCTTGTATATATATATATATATATATATATATATATATATATATATATATATATATATATATATATATATATATATATATATATATATATATATATATATGTATGTATGTATGCTCTTGCACATTCATATATGCATAAATGTACGTACTTGTATATGTATGTATGTACGCATGCATATATGTATGTATGTATGTATGTATATATGTATGTAGGCACTTATGCATTCATATATGCTTGTATGTACATATTTGTATACATATGTATGCATGCATGCATTAATGTATTTATGAATGTAGGCACTTATGCATTCATGTATGCATGTATGTATGCATGTATTTATCCCTACGCATACATATGTAGGCATGTATTTCTCTCTGTGCATATATATGTATATATATACATGCATCGATGGCAGTATGTATATATACATGAATGAATATATGCATGCATGAGACATAAACACGTGCTTACATTTCCCTAAATTATGTGTGTTTGTACATGTGTTTGCGTATGTGTGTGCGTTTGTGTGTTTTTGTGTGTATGTATGCATGTATGCATGTATGTATATAAGTATGCAAATATGTATGTATGTATGTATATACCTGCACATACACACATACAGAAATACAAAAGCATATACAAAAACATGCAATCACATAAACACTCATAGACACAAGTACATACACAGTCATATACTCAACCATTATCCGATTCCTGGCTTTTATTGAGATAAAGCACTTATAAGGAAATGTGTGTATGGAACTCATAACATAATTAACTGATATAGTCTTCAAAACAAGTGACACATTTCACATGCATTAATATACAGGGATTGATATATATATATATATATATATCATCATCATCATCATCATCATTGCTTAATGTCTGCTTTCAATGCTGACACATATCACCATCATCAACAGTTATAGATAGATAGATAGATAAAGAGAGAGAGATTGAGAGAAACAGCATGTGCTAGGTAGAACTGTTAGAAATCGTAGTGAAATCCCTCTTAAATCATACCTACTATCTTATGTAAGTATATATATATATATATATATATGTAAGGGACGACCGTGCGAACTCATAAAAGGAGAAATGGTGACGAATGGAAAAACAGAGGACTCCTTTTATTTAAACGCGTCGCACGGTCGAACACAAAAATATATATATCAGGTGATGATATACATGATATGTTATGCGACGATAACATAGATGACCAGCAATGAAAGACCACAACCGTATTAGATGTATAACAGAGATATTTATTGTGGCGTTAAAGATGTATGTCTGTGTGAGAGTGTGAATG
>NC_068981.1:181400314-181400816 GCF_001194135.2 Octopus bimaculoides | reverse complement strand
AAGCGAAAGCGAAATCGTCATAGCACCTGTGCCCAGCATCGCCTCCCTGGCACTTGTGCCAGATGGCACGTGTAAAGACATTCGAGCGAGATCGTTGCCAGTGCTGCCGAACTGGCTCCTGTGCAGGTGGCACGTAAAATACACCATTTTGAGCGTGGCCATTGCCAGTACCGCCTGACTGGCCTTCGTGCCAGTGGCAAGTAAAAGCACCCACTACACTCTTGTAGTGGTTGGCATTAGGAAAGGCATCCAGTTGTAGAAACTCTGCCAAATCAGATTGGAGCCTGGTGTAGCCATCTAGTTTCACCAGTCCTCAGTCAAATCGTCCAACCCATGCTAGCATGGAAAGCGGACGTTAAACGATGATGATAATGATGATTATGATGAGTACATGAGTAAATAAAGTGGGCATTTATGTAGTGGTACGACCTGCTAGAGGCAGTTGTGAAAATCCCTGAAATTATACCTGCTGTTGTGTGTGTGTGTGTGTGTGTGTGTGTGT
>NC_068981.1:181389223-181400304 GCF_001194135.2 Octopus bimaculoides | reverse complement strand
TGTGTGTGTGTGTGTGTGTGTGTGTGTGTGCGTGTGTGTGTGTGTAAACCAGCCAGCGAGACCTCAAAGAGGTAAACATTAAACAGAACATCTAAATTTTCCTTTTCTGTGTTATTCATGTATTTATGCATATATGAACCAAGGAGCAAGACTTCTATGTGGTAACTCGACATACGCGAAATAACAGTTAATTCTCCCGCAAATAATTACGTTTTCAATAATTAAAATTGATCAACCGTTAGCTGTGTAATTTGTAATAAGCGAAATTAAAATAAATATTTTGATAATAATTGTACTTGCACGAATGAAAACGCAGAGTGTGTTCGCCTTTACCTGTCAAACACCGCTCTGGCCACGGGTTGAACACGCGCACACACACATCGTATTTACTTGTGTTTCAATCGCGCCCCAGTGGTTTTTTCCTGTTAAAATCAAGTGTAAAATTGTACGACTTATACACAACTAAATACCTCATCTCTCTCTCTCTCTCTCTCTATATATATATATATATATATAGAGAGAGAGAGAGAGAGAGAGAGAGAGAGATAGGATCGTTTGTAGAAATACATAAATCCGGAGGAGAAGCACACTCTAAGATGTAGAGCAGTTAATAATATAGTGGGGTAGGCCGGTTTATGGGGTTACCTTGGGGTAACCCCTTAAACCAGCCTACTCCACTATATATATATAGAGAGAGAGAGTGTGAGAGCAATATGTTGGTGTGTGTGTATGTGTGAATTATTGGAAAGCTATGTAAGTGTCATGTTGAAAGCAACTACGAGACCCCCTGTTTTATTGAGACGTTTATTTTCTGTCTATTAATGTTTACCTCATAATTGTGACGATTACAACTATTTCTCTAATACTCATAATGTCGTGATTTTTTAAAACCCAGAGTAACCACAATTGAGCAAACCTATAATCAAAAGTATTCAAACTGTGCCCACCTCGACTTTTCTTTTGAACTGTTATGCATCTAGCACTACATTAACCTATATATTTCTGCCCCTTCAAGACGATAGTATGTGATCTGAGGGAGACTTTGCTGCTATTTCTAGCTGGTCGAACTACGGCGTAGAGACACCCTTACAAAAACATGTAATTTTATTTCTGAATATACGTCAGTAAGTTCACACGAAGATGTTTTTATTTTTGGTTTCGTTTTGTAATAAACAAAATGGTAGTGAGGCAGCTTATTTTCTTTCTCTGTGTGGAGTGAGCCGCTACATAACCACGACGCGTGTTTTTGTAGAAGCAGTGGAAATAGCATAGTAATGATGATGAATTAGCTGCGTGTGATGATATAGGCGATTGGTAGTGCTTTTATAAGATATAAGAGATGGTAGTCGTGGCAGCAGCCAGGACCCGGAAGTAAATGAACTTGTACAATAATGTTGCTGATAGTTCAGGTCATGTCCGTTTTATCAGTGCAACGATCAAGATAAACACGGAGTCTGAGTGGAGTGAAAGCTAGTGACATGACACGCGGTTCCCCTAGACGGAATATACCAGCCTCATCTGATTATTTGCTGTGATAAACGAGAGATGAAACATTAAAGCAGTACAACTAATGGGAAATAAACATTTCGACCGAAAAAGAAAGAAAATAACAATAATTTATAATTAATTTACCAACAAAACATATTCTGATTTTCGGATGATGCGCATCTAAGTGCAGATACATACCCATACATGTATATATATATTTAATATTCTCAGTTTCTGTTGGTATGTGTTGATAATTCATTTTTTATTCAACTGGATATAGATAATCTGACATTGTTGTAGTTACTTGATTTGTGGAAGAAACAAGTAGCTGTTCTTTCGTGTATGTGAAAAGACAAGGTGCGCGTAACAGCAACTTCGAGACGTGACAATCTTTAAGCTTTTATTGTCTTCTTTACCTGCCGCCAAATATTTCTGCTTACTGAATAAGGACTGGCTGGAATCGTGGCTGCGCCTTAAAATTCAAGTTTTTTGATGACTCAGGTAAAATTGAAATAAATTTCAGGAGTAATTCTCCGTCGTCTCACCTTTTTCTTACAATATTTTGTTTTTAACATAAACGATATAAAAAAAACAACCTTTACTGTCAGCTATTTTCTTATTAAAATAATTCTCTTAATTATAATAAATATTCAGATTATCTTTCGTTCTTAGAAATAATATATGCCGGAGTTATATTTAAAGAAAAAGAAACCATTGCTCAGATGTTCGTGAAATGCGAGGATTTTATAAGTGGCACTCATTGCTGGCGAAATTTCATCCGTTAATCTTCTTGATAAACAATACTTTATAAATAAACATACGCAAAATAATCCCGAACAGACTGGTTTTAATTTAGCACATGAAAACAGCTGTATTTTTCCGACGAAATATATTTCATTATACCGTCTCTGTCTCTCAAAAACAAGTTGTACCCAGTTTTCTTCAGAAAACAAGGTATTTATGACTTAAACAGAATGATCTACTGTGAATATATATTTATGTATTTATAAAAAAGCAAAACATAAAAGACATTATCGGACGCACATATCTTTTTGTATTCAAGTAATAGTTTTCTTTTAATAATCTATTTTCTTTATTAATTTAGAAGAAACGTTTCAAAGATATTAAAAAAAAAAAAGCTTAACAATGTGGGGTGAACTGCGTTCCTATGTCGTCGAAATGGTTTATACATGTTTTTTCCTCTCTTGGCACATGACTTTACCACTTTTTCAAGAATACGTTCAAGCTGAAATCTCTAAAAAATACCACCTTGATACATCGGATTTTAAGAAAGGCAACAGTTATAGTGGCAACTTCCATCCACCAAATACAGATAATATAACAACTCCGAGCACTTCAGCTCAAGAGGAAAGTGCTATATCCATTCTTAGTCTTCAGATCGCTGAGGGTCTCCCAGCAGTTGTATCTGTCATTATTCTGGGAGCTGTTGGCGATCGTACAGGTCGACGCAAGATCATGATTGTTTTACCAACCTTAGGAATTACTGCTTACTCTTTACTCTACATCCTCATTTTATATACAGGCTGGAATATTGATGGACTTTTCATGGCGTCAGCCCTACGAGGACTTAGTGGCAGTTCTGTGTCTTTAATGGCTGGATCTTCTTTTTATGCGATAAATTCAGTAGCCCCAGAAAATCGATCATCACGTCTTGCTGTGCAAGAATTTATTAATGGCGCTACTTATGCAATAGGAAACATTGTTGTGGGCGTTTGGGTTCATTACTCTGGGTTTCTCCAACCCTTCTGGTTTACATTTTGCCTATCTTTATTTTCCGTCTTTCTGGTCGTGTTCGGCGTAGAAGAAATACAGACAGCACGCCGCACTGAACCTTCCACTGAAAACTGTTGCTATGACACATTCCAACCGCTATTAAAATTATTCAAATGCAAAGATGCCGCTTTGTTGAAGATATGGTTTGCCATCCTTGCTTTCCAGACGTACGCCATGGTTCACATTGGACAACTTAACACATTGGTACTTTATCTACTCGGCAAACCGTTTGTATGGCCATCGGTTAAAATCGGTATCTTTCTATCGGTTGGAATGGCCTGTTCAGCTTTGGGAACAGTTCTAGCAGTACCGTTTTTACGTTACCATGTATCGGATACAACTATTGCTGCTGTCGGACTTGTATCGAAAGCTGCCGGAACTTTATGGATTGGAGTCATACAAAGTGAAGCCGTTCTCTATTTCTGTAAGTATTTTGCTTACTACCTATAATTATTAGAAGTTACTTGCATTGTGCAGCGGTAAATTCTCTTCGAACCGAATTGGCAAACTGGGCTTCGATTCTTAGTTGAAATTATTGATTTACAATATTTATAATGCTAATACTCTTGTGAAAGACATGAATATCTCAACTTGCTGTTTCTTTTTCATTTCATTTCTGAGCTATTTGTGGTCAATTGCAATGTGTTATTTTCGTCATTTATTGTTAAAACTTATTGTTAAAACTTACTAAATATTTGCAATGAAATACATTTCTAAAATGATAGGCAATCGCACATCATGTCACTGCAATTCATTTGATGAATTCAAAACTTTTATTTGCATTTTAGACAGCCAGAACTCCAGCATTTGTGCCAGGGCAATATTTACGGTAACTAACAAACACACAATGAATTAATAACAATGGTAATGGTTTCTAATCACAACAGCAAAAATAAACAGTCTCTCAGATTATTGTACACTGCTTCAAAATGGTTAATTATAGTAAGTAGCCAGGCAGGTGATTTCTTGTGGCGTCAGGTAGACAATAATCCCCAAATAGAAAGCAAATGGCCTTCAAAGAATAATGCTTTATTAAAACAATTCAAGTTTCATTGTTACAATTTTAGTTCATATCACCAAATATAATGGCCATCTTTAATCTTATTGCAATCAAGATTGTATATTTAAGATGACAATATAATTTTAACTATTATAAGAAAATTACCAATTTACTATTCATTACATTTATTATAATTGCTCTTATGTTAACAGATGAGCTAAACTGCTACAATTCGTTTTGAGCAACTGATTTATAGCTCTTTGACATGAAGTCAATTAAGGCAGCCGTATAAAAGCTTTTTGGCGAGGACAGGGAACAGCTCACGATATTAAGGATCACCTATCTATGCTGTTATATAGCTGAATGATCAGACTACGGCATCTAGCCTTTCTAGAGACTTGTTTTATTACAGGTTTATCTATTTTAAATCTGTTAACAATCTGCTGTAAATACCACATTTTATGCACTTTTTATTGACTGGGTATTCCATCTTACAAACACATATATTTTATTTTTTAAAAAAATAAAAAGACCATTTCTAGTTTTCCCTATTGTGCTTTTTCATATGGTCAGTTCATATCCATGGGGTTTAGGACTTCACTTTGCAACCTAGGTTTATCCCTACTGTGCAGTACTTTGGGCAGTCATACCATCTTGTCAGGTTCACCATCTTGTTAGTCAAACTATTTATTGTATGTGTGTATATGCATGCATATATTTATTGTATATGTGTATATGCATGTATTAAATATGTATATTAGTGCTGGTGCCATGATAAAATGCTTCCAGTACATACTGTAAAGTGGTTGGTGCATGCACCCAGAACACCCTGTTAAATGAACGGAGGCAGTACCTGGAATGGAGACTAAACAGAAGACTTTTTAGTCTTGCTAGGACCAAGACCACCTCTCTGGTACTGGTGATATGATAAAATGCTCCTTGTACGCCTTGTAACATTGGTGATATGAAGGCCACCCAGTCATAGAAAACATACCACCATAGGAAACATACAAGCAACATGTAGTTCGCAATGTGTTTAAGATGGAATGATTCTCAATAGGAACTTACTCTAACTGTAACAACTCATTTAACCCATGTCAATATGGCAAAGCAGATGTAAATTATGTTTGTGGCAGGGTGTATATTTGCAAAGGATGGTGAAACAAAAATTAGTGTATAGCTAAAGAATATCTTGTATTTAGTTCACATTAAATTCCTTTATGTCAGGGTGGACTTATCTATTTTATCTCTTACAAGACCAATAAAATAAATGTTAGAGTAAGTTATAGGGTGCTGCAAAAACCCCTCCCGATTCAACATCAAATACACAGTTTGTACTGGTCCAAACCATGATGGTAACTGGAAAAAAATTGATCAAACCCTAGCTACACTGTTACAACCTGCCTAACCTCACTAGAGGCAGGATGTGGCAGAAAATTCTATGATAGGTAACTGAAAGAAGCCCGTCGTATGTATATGTATATATATGTGTGTCTGTGTTTGTCCCCCCAACATCGCTTGACAACCGATGCTGGTGTGTTTAGGTCCCTGTAACTTAGCGGTTCGGCAAAACGGACTGATAGAATAAGTACTAGGCTAACAAAGAATAAGTCCTGGGGTCGATTTGCTCGACTAAAAAGGCGGTGCTCCAGCATGGCCGCATTCAAATGACTAAAACAAGTAAAAGAGTAAACAATGAAATCAATAAATTCAATATTGAACAATATAGCAAAAGTCTCTCCTTTGCAGTAGTTCTAAATGAATCAGTGTCAAAAAGAAGATTTGTTCATTTGGTGAAAATGAAAGTTTACCCAGGTTCAATATTTTAAGCAGTAAATGTTTTCACCTTCCTACATGAATGAAGCAACATAGATTAACAATGTCTCATACACTGACACAATATAGTTTGGATGAATAATCAGTCTCAAGGAAGGAGGGAATAGCAACAACTATTTACCTGATTATCAAAGAAAGCAGGTAAACTTCCTAGTATCATGCACACATGGAAACCACAATTACCCCCATTCGGCTTAACTAATAATCTTTCAACTCTTCACTGCACACTGTGTCATCATACTTCCTGTTTTTTGTATCCTTTACCTTTTAGCATTCAAATTACTGCCAAATGTAATGCTTATTTATTCACATTGTATAGAATTAATCATGTATTATCTTGTAGCATTGAGATTTCAATGACGTGCTTGTCTATTTCTAGAATGACATTGTAGGTAAGTTAGAGAAGGCTGGATTTGGTTATTTTGAACATAAAACAGGTAGATTCTTTGGGCTGGATATGGACAATTTATATGCTTAAAGGTTAAATGTATAGCAATTCTTTCATTACAATAGGTGACATTTTCAGTTTTTCACCTGTTTTAAAAGGACCAATCAGCTACATGTATTCTGGTAGCCATTTTAACTATATAAAATAAAAATCAAGAAAATTTTTTTCTCTTCCTCATTTGGCTCCTAGCAGTTTGAACAGCTGTCCATTTTTTAACTCTTCCTATCTTAATATTGTTGAAAGAATCTCAAACTGAATCAGCCGTTTGCCCATTCACATTTTGAACTGTCTTACACATTTGAATTAAATGACAAATAAAATTGCTGAATCACTTTCCGTCAGATCATGTATATAAATAACCTATTTAACAATATAAAATCGATCAACTTCATAAACTAAAAAAATATTAACAGTTCATTCTCACCCAACTTCTATATATCATCATCGGTTTAAGGTCCACTTGTCCATGCATATGTGAGCCGCACTGAGTTTATTAAAATAGATTTTCTACAGCTGGATGACTTTCCTGTCACTAACCCTCACTTCCTTCTGAGCAAAGTAATATTTCCCCAGGGTCAGATATGTTTATGCAGAATATTAGAAATGAATGACCGTGACACTCATTTACAATTGTCAAGACAAGGAAATGCACACACACACACATACTTAAATACATATATGCATACGCATACACACACACATACCTACATATATATACACACACACATGTACGTATGTACATACAAACACACAGATAGACAGTGGCCATCAACTTGTTAGATGAGTTTGATCAGACCATCACTGGCAAATTATCTTGTTTCTGTTTTTTAACATATATGTTATGTATTTATTATATTTATATAACCTTTTATTAATGTTGCCCTTTGAAACCTGTTGTATTGTTCTGTGTTTTCAACCTGTATTTCATTACCATTTTAAGAACACGTGATGTTTAACAATACACACACACATATACACATGCGTGTGTGTCTGTGTGGTGGGAAGCTTGCTTCCCAACCACATGGTTCAGGGTTCAGTCCCACTGCATAGCACCTTGGGCAAGTGTCTTCTGCTACAGCCGTGGCCCGACCAAAGTCTTGTGAGTGGATTTGGTAGATAGAAACTGAAACAAGCCCATTGTGTGTGTGTCTTTGTGTCTGTGTTTGTTCCTCACCACTGTTTGATGACTGGTGTTGGTGTGTTTGCCTCCCTGTAACTTAATGGTTTGGCAAAAAAAGATCAATAGAGTAAGTACCAAACTTAAAGAAATCAGTAGAAGGGTCAATCCATTTGACTAAAAATTCTTCAAGGTGGTGCCCCCAGTTTGGCTGCAGTTTAAACAAGTAAAAAAAAGCTATATATATATATATATATAAAGTAGTTGTATGTTGTCAACTTAATGTGACAGTCCCATGAAGGGAATAATGCTACTGCTATTTAGCCCTAGGAAGCTGCACTGCTTCCTGTTGGCCTTGACACATTTCCTGTGTCCTTATGTTTACAAGGGGGAGACAAGCACCCCCACCCAGCTAAGCCTGCATCCAGAGACATGTTTCTGAGTCTTTGCTCGTCATGGTCTTGTAAACATATAATAATTCTAGTGAAATACATTCACTGATTTCAAAAATAGAAATAATACATTTCTAAATCTCTCAGAGAGATTTATGCAGTAGTGATGCGATAAAGTAGTTGTATGCTGTCAACTTAATGTGACAGTCCTATGAAGGGAATAATACTACTGCTATTTAGCCCTAGGAATCTGCACCACTTCCTGTCGGCCTTGACACATTTCCTGTGTCCTTATGTTTACAAGGGGGGTGGACATAAGGAATATTCAGGAATATTGGTTCTTTCAGAAAAATTTTAAAAATACAAGGAAACCATAGATAAAAGCATTGAAGCTATAGGTAACAGCAGCCTGTATTAATTAAACAAACAATAGATTTTTAATGAATCAACAGATGTGTTTGGCATTCCAGTACTGTTATTGTTCATTTGGGGAGTAAATACTAGATGAAGAACTAGCTTCGTGGAGCAACATGTGTAGAAGAATTACTAACAAAGAAGACAGTTTTAAAGAGATGAACAAGCATTAAGTACAATCTACTCACAAGGCTTTGGTTACCCAAGGGCTGTAGCAGAATACACTTGCCCGAAAGTGCCACGCATTGTTTTGGATTCAGTCTCACTGTGTGTGCCACCTTTGGCAAGTGTTGACCAAAGCCTTGTGAATGGATTTAGTCAACAGAAACTGAAAGAAGTCCATCACGTGTGTGTGTGTTACCTTAACATCACATAATAGTTGTTAATAAGTGTCACTATCATACATGCAGTATCTTCCATTCCCAATCTTTCATGAAAATATGTTTGGTCATAGGAGAGATATTATTTTACTTGGAAACAGGTGAGAGGAAGGGCATCTAGCTATAGAAAATCTGCTTCAGCTAATTGCAATAGACCCATTCAAGCATGGAAAAGTGGACATTAAAAATGATGATGTTGATGATGAACCTGATATGACAAAATCCAAAGTGTATTGCAACTAATGGGGAAAAATTATATGTGTGGTGCTGGAAAATTTTTTGTTGGGCAAGTCTACAAAGCTTGCTACACTATATCAGATGTACAAAACCTATAGAGTTTCACTGCATCATTCAACAGGCAGTTTGTGGAAAACAAATTTGTCTTTAGTAAATAGAATCATTCATGTCAATAATGAATTTTATTTGATTGCATGCACTCAGTTATTGCCGGTTCTGAACATTTTGGGAGTATCATTTGTTTGTAAGATGGCTTCACCTTTTTGATACAGACCTCTTGAGACTGCTCCTATTTGTATGTTACAAGCTTCCTGCTTTAAAGTGATCTTAATTAAAGCCTTCTTGTTAAAATTTTATGTATATTAAAGTTCCAAACACCAACTTAATAATGACAAAATTATTTTCAAAATGAATTGAAACAAAGACAGTTTATTGACACAGAGATATGTTAACAAAAGGGTTAATAATATTTAAGTTACTTGAGATGAGGACTTGCATTTTCTTGAATGAGAAAGATCATGCTCCCTGCAAATGGTGAATGATTGTGGAAATTAGTATTCTTAACTAGCTTAACGAGGTATCTTAAATCTTATATTACAAGGTGATTCTAAGCTTATATGCTAGGTATAGTCTGCAATGATAACTTTTTGATATACATCAATTGTTTTTGACTCCCAGTTAGTAACGTTAATCACATACCCAGCTGTGAAAAATACAAGAAGGAAATTCTTCATATCCTTTTGGATTTACTGAACATATTCTCACCAGTTTGAATGCTATAGGTACCATAGCATTTTTCAATTCTCTATGATAATGTGAAAGCATGAGGTGCAAATGTGACTGGTTAAGAAGCTTGCTTCCTAACCATGTGGTGTTAGATTCAGTCCCACTTCCTGGCATCTTGAACAAGTGTCTTCCACTACAGCCTTAAGCCAACCAAAGCCTTATGAGTGGATTTGGTAAATGGAAACTGAAAGAAGCCGGTTTTGTGTGTGTATTTGTGTGAGTGTCTTTGTGTCTGTATCCTTACATAGGCATCATGTGATATTTGTGAAGGATTACTATCGACATACAAGTGAAATTGTTTGTTTCTAGTCTTCCATCAGAAACTAGTCATAGAAAAATATTACTTTGTTTGGAAACAAATGAGGGTTGGCAACAGGAAGGGCATCTAACTGCAAAAAATCTGCTTCAACAAACTCTGTCTAAACCAGTGCTAACATAGTAAAATGGACGTTATATGATGATGATGATGATTTTAAAAAATTGTCTTAATCCCTTTGACTACATTGTCAAGGAATTCACTTCAGATCTTCAACTGAAAGTTAGTGATTTGCAGTCAAATAACATGTTAAGAAACAAGTAGAAAATCTCCTTCTCAAATGAAGAATATTCTTTTTTAAAATCTTTTGTTTATGGTTGGGATTTCAGTATTTCACACAACCTGATTTATGCAAAAAGTGAAAGAAAAAAAAAACATTTTTCAACCTGAAATACATTAAATCTGTTTGTAGGTCGGTGTTAAATGATTGCCACTTACTGTTATTTTTGACAATATTTTGCTTCCACCACCACCACCCTCATACAAACAGCAAGTATTTTGCTGTTCTCATAACAAAAAACCTTAAATTAATTTTTTTTTAAATAGCTGCGTTTTATAGCCTTTTATAATCCTTTATGCTCCGTTGGATGTGTAATGTCAATGTGAATACCCGTCAGAGTGTAAGTATCTTGAGAGAAAAGCTGAACATTAGAAGCATCAGTTGTGGCGTGCAAGAGAGACGATTGCGCTGGTATGGACATGTGGTGAGAATGGAGGAGGATAGCTGCGTGAAAAAGTGCCACACCCTAACAGTTGAGGGAACCCGTGGAAGAGGTAGGCCCAGGAAGACCTGGGCTGAGGTGGTGAGGCAAGACCTTCGTACATTGGGCCTCACCGAGGCGATGACTACGGACCGAGACCTTTGGAAATGGG
>NC_068981.1:181376073-181388845 GCF_001194135.2 Octopus bimaculoides | reverse complement strand
CGGGTGGCACATAAAAGACACCATTTCGAGCGTGGCCGTTTTCGTGCGGGTGACACGTAAAAGCACCCACTACACTCTCTGAGTGGTTGGCGTTAGGAAGGGCATCCAGCTGTAGAAACTCTGCCAAATCAGACTGGAGCCTGGTGTTGCCATCCGGTTTCACCAGTCCTCAGTCAAATCGTCCAACCCATGCTAGCATGGAAAGCGGACGTTAAACGATGATGATGATGATGATGATTTCATTTTCTATTCGTCTGGGCCTGCAAAGTGTAACATTCCTATCCTGGCCCAATTTTGAAAAAGTTAGCTAACCCCTGGTCCATTAAAATAGTTATGAACTAAGGTTAATCTACATCAACTTGACACCACTCAGTGCTGGATTAACCATTAAGCAAAATAAGCACATGCTTAAGGTATCAAAGGAAGGGATAGTAAATGGTTTATGGCACAAAAGAAATCACTTTGAACTTGCTAAAATAATATTTAATGTGGTTTATATGATTGGAAATATAATTTCAAAGTTTTTCTGGTGTCATAGTGAAGATCTGATCAAAGTCTTTGCATTTTAAGAAAAAGTAGTAGAAAAGTTTTTAAATAGGAGTGGCTGTGTGGTAAGTAGCAAACCACATGGTTCCAGGTTCAATCCCACTGTGTGGCACCTTGGGCAAGTATCTTCTACTATAGCCTCGGGCCGACAAAAACATTGTGAGTGGATTTAGTAGACGGAAACTGAAAGAAGCCCATCATATATATGTATGTGTGTGTGTGTGTGTGTGTATATGTTTGTGTGTCAGTGTTTGACCCTCCCAACATCGCTTGACAACCGATGGTGGTGTGTTTACGCCCCTGTAACTTAGCGGTTCGGCAAAAGAGACCGATAGAATAAGTACTAGGCTTACATAGAATAAGTCTTGGGGTTGATTTGCTTGACTAAAGGCGGTGCTCCAGCATGGCCACAGTCAAATGACTGAAACAAGTAAAAGAGTAAATACAAATAAAGCAGACATATGCAAAAGTAAACATTACTTTTCATTTTACTGTTAGTTTTGTTTCATTTTGAAAAGTAGAAAATTATTTTATGGTTTATCACTGTTTAAATTTTGAATTACATATATTTGAGGGCATCAGAATCTTCTAAGTGCTTAGGGCTTCTATAGGCCTTAATCTGGTCCTGGCACCACTAAAATCTTCATTCCACCCTTTAAAAGTACTGCACAATATGTTCAAACCACCAAGAGTGATTCTGCATTATTGCTCAACCTACTAGAAATAACAGCTAGGTTTCCTTATCCACTTTAAAAAAAAAAAGGATGAATTTGATAGTGTAGCCTGAGATATATTAGTTTCAAATTTTGACACAAGCGCAACAGTTTTGAGGGGAGGGAGAAGTTGATTACATTGATCCCCAGTGCTTAACTGGTACTTATTTTATCAAACCTGAAAGGATGAAAGGCAAAGTCAACTTCAGCAGCATCTGAACCCAGAACAAAAAGATGGATAAAATGCCACTAAGCATTTTTTTCCAGCAAGCTAACAGTTCTGCTATTTCACTGCCTTTTATAACCTTAGATGTATTAAAACAAATGTGCCAGTTGTGGTTTGAAATGTTGTTCACACAAGGGAGTACTCTTTAACTTGACATCCTTTAGTATCATCTCTATCTCTGCCATCTTAAATGTAGTTGTCTGAATTCCTAAAGGTCAGTTCTATAATCAACTCGTTATTCTTTAACTAGCATACCTTAATTATCCCACTGGATTACACGTCAAACAATTATTTATTGTGGAAATTGGCATTCTTAACTGAATTAATGAGGCATCTTAATGAGTATATTAGAAAGCAGAAGAACCACCTCCCTTGCAGCTCTCATTATCTTCAATAGCCAGTTTCCCTGATATTAAATGAGCCAATTAGGGAACTTCTATGTGATCACTGAAATTCTAGAAATAGTAACCAAATTTCCTCCAAATTCCATCTTACAGTTCAAAAAAAAAAAGACATAGTACAAAAAACACATGGCCTAGTAGTTAATACTTTCGGCTCATGGCCTTAAAGTCATGAGTTCATTTCCTAGATTGGGCTGCATGTTCTATCCTTCAGCAAGGTATTTCAAATTTTCCTATCTACTCAACTGAAAATGAATACCAGTCCAGTACCTAGAGCAGCCCCTCTCCCCACTCTCTCTCTTTCTTACTCCTGCTGCCACATTTTCACCCTTAGCATTTAAACCAGCCATATCTGCCCCAAAATATTTTACCAGTTTTATGTTCAAACCAGCTAGATCTGGTTACTTACACCTACTGTACAATGTCATTTTAAAATTAAACAATCACATACTCTTTTTTTTTTACTCTTTTATTTGTTTGTCATTTGACTGCGGCCATGCTGGAGCACTGCCTGTAGTCGAGCAAATCGACCCCAGGACTTATTCTTTGTAAGCCTAATAGTTATTCTATCGGTCTCTTATGCCGAACCACTAAGTTACGGGGAGGTAAACACACCACCATCGGTTGTCAAGCGATGTTGGGGGGGGGGGACAAACACAGACACACATATACACACACATACACACACATATATATATATATATATATATATATATATATATATATATACATATATACGATGGGCTTCTTTCAGTTTCCGTCTACCAAATCTACTCACAAGGCTTTGGTCAGCCCCAGGCTATAGTAGAAGATACGTGTTCAAGGTGCCACGCAGTGGGACTGAGCCCGGAACCATGTGGTTGGTAAGCAAGCTACTTACCACACAGCCACTCCTTCACAATCTTGAAGCTACAAGATGATGCATGATTAATTTTTTAAAATGTGAATAAACAAGCATAACATTTGACAGAGTCATCTGAATGCTAAAGGGAAATATTACTCTTGGTCAGAGGTGAAAGATCTTAGAAGGTACCTGACAACACACACCTAAAGCAATTGGCAAAGGTGTGATACATGCTACAAAGCCATACTTTTTTTGTGAGTGATGGCTAGCTTGTTTGTTTTATTTTATTTTTTTTATTCCTATTCCCAAGAAAAACACGAAGACAAGATGATTATGGCTTCAGTTATGATGATTATGGCCTTTGACCATAAATCTTCTCTATCAAGATTGATCTGTGGTTAATAAATAACATCAACATAATCGATCTTCATCTGCCTCTGAAGTTCTCATTAAGCTTCCTCAAGAACTTCATATGCAATTAATGACATATTGAAACATAAAGAAGAGTTTGATAAAAGGAAAAATAAATTGTATGTAGAATCTCAAGCAAATCTAACCAACTCTAATCATTGCTTTAACTTATTCCTTTTTCTTTTTCTTTTCTTTTTCCATGCTTTTACATATCAACTTTATCAGTTGTTCAAATAGATATTACATCAAATAGAAGAAAATATCATTTGTCATCAGAAACAAGCTCTAAAGTCTGGGAAAACCAAATGATGTCCTCTCTCTCTCTTTCTCTCCTTACTTTAATACTTGCTCCTTTGAATTAATTTCTCACTATGCTGCCCTCCCCCAGTTAATATAGCATTTAAACCGCCCATACTGAGCCAAAATATTCAATCCCTTCTATGTCCAAACCAGTCAGCTGTGGCCTCTCATACCTACCCTGCAATTTCATTCTAAAAATAAGCAATCACATCATCAGAATCTCAAAGCTACATGATAATACATGAGTAAATCAAAACAATTTAAATAAATAAGCATTACACTTGGTTGAATAATCTGAATGCTAAAGGGTTAATCCTGTTACATTTTATCTAATTTCTTTAGAAGTTGTACTAAATACTTCACCCCAGTTGAGCCAATAAGGACGACCTCTACCTGGTTGATTAGCCTGCTAGAAATAGTATCCAAACCTCCCTTGAAAAATGCAGTCTTAGGTGTATCTGAAAAAGAAGACATGAAGATCATAGCTAGAATGCTTTAGATCATAGATCTATTTGATCAAAATTAACTAGGAGTTAAACAACAGCATTACCCCAATCGATCACTCTTATAACCCTAGAATTACATCCTTCTAGGACTCTTTCTTTACCTCATTTTCTCCTGAATGAAACTATATATAATTTAGTATGAGAATTGCTTGCCTTTCACTGATGTGAGAACAACACTTTATTGTGATCCTCACTTGAGCTTTCTAGAGTATGGATCATTCTTGGAGATTGAAGTGTCTTCTGACCTGGATCACTCATTGAGATGTGGTCCTAGCAGTGCTATGGATGTGCTTGCTTTGACTAGGAGAGGTCCTCAGTAATAGTGAGGCTCAAAAATTGGAGCGATTAGAAAGACTCAAGTTGAGGACTGTGTATGATCAAGGACGTGTGGTGAGGTGATGTTTCCTTAACATAAATAGCATTTGTTTTTAAAGTTATCGCTACAGATTTTCTACAGAAATTAGAGCCAGCAGTGAAAGTTACAATGTTTCATATATAAATACATCTATGTAAACAATGCAATCGAAGATAGAAAAATAGGTAATGGGTGTATATACATATTTCAGGAGTTGTTGCTCCTTCTTCAGTATCACATCCAACCCATTAACCATCCACGAACACATTGTTTAAGCAGCCACTAAATTTAAAAGTGTAACACTATTGGATAGACCAATTTTACATGACTGAATCACACTGCTTACACAGGTGGGACACAGTATTGACTTATAAACCTTTACTATATTTGGTAGTATATTTTGGTTACATAACAAAACGTGTCTATACCAGTAATTAATAAATAGCATTTGTGTTTTCTTGCTGCTGAAAGACGCAAGATTGGTATATTCTCATTGAAGGACTCTCTCAAAGTCTCTGTTTAAGGAATCAGTATAGGTTTGGCATATGGTGTCTTGGTTGTGAGTGGATGATGTTTAGTTGGGGAGACGAATGAAGAATGGGTGTTACTGGACATAGTAGAAAGGTATTGGTGTATAGAAAGAAAAAAATATGGGACAACAGCATTAAAGTTTTACCTTGTATAATTATTTTCTTAGCTGAAAAGTCCATTGCTTGCCCTGCTCTTTCCCTTCATGTTTATATCCAAAAAAATGTGCCTCACTATTAAGATGTTTGACAAACCTATCCAACCCATTGTAAAATTGATATTTAAATGTTGATATTGATGAGAAAAGATATGTAAAAATAAATATATATACTTTTACATAGGTGCAGATACGACTATAGATGCAGGTGTGGATGTATGGTTAAGAAGCTTGTTGCTAAGCCATGACACCTTGGACAAGTATCTTCTACTATAACCCAAGGCTGACCAAAGCCTTGTGAGTGAAGTTGGTAGATAGAAACTGAAAGAACCCCATTGAATATACATATGTACATATATACACACACGTATGTGTGCGTGTCTGTTTGTATGCTTGTCTAGACATCATGTGATAGTAGTAAATGAGCATCATCATCACATAAGTGAGGTGGTTCATTTTCAGTTTTCTATGAAAGACATGTCTAGCCATGGGAAAATATTACATTGTGAAGAAACAGGTGATAGCTAGTGAGAGGAAGGGCATCTGGGTCAAAATCCGCCTCAATTTCTATTTGACCCACGTAAGAACGGAAAAGTGGACATCAAATGATGATGATGTTGATTGATAGAATAAATTAACTCATCTATTATGAAAATCTAATTAAAACACTGAATATAATATTAAGAGAAAGAAAACCTGCCGAAGACACTGTTCTAATTCTGATTTAAAGTTTAGCTTTATCATTACATTGTTTACAGCTTATCTGACATAGTTTCTCTCTTGAATTTTTTTTTTTTTTTTCTGGCTACTCTTTTCTTTGAGAGATTAATAGCAGCAGTACAACACCTTTTCATTATGTTAGCTTAAACACATTCAAACTTCCAGCATGTGACTTATCTTGTTGATTCACCACCCACCGCACCTCAGTCATGCGACAGGGTGAGAGAGCAATACTAAATAGCCAGGAGGTATGTAGAATAAGGCAGTGACATAAGTATTTTGATTACCTTCTTTTTTAAGCCTTTTCTTTTCCACTTCAAAGGCAATAAAAGTAAAATCATTATATGACCTTATTTATAATGGACGGAGAGGTGTTCTCATCTTGGATAAAAGCGCAGGCTACTAACCCTCAGATTCTAAGTTCAATCCCAGTCAGGGACTTGAAAAATAATATTAACAGAAAAATAACATCAGCAACATACCAAGTGTACCCCATTAGTCAAATAAAGGGTTGGGTTCAAAATTCCTCCAGAACACTTGATGAAGGCTGGAGAGTACATCAGCTGAAATGTGATAACAACAAACAAGATGAGGACACTTATCCATCCATTATAAATCATGAACATAGTTCTTCATCTCAAAAATATAGAGTAGTATTATATGGCCTGTCATCATTATAATACTAATGGTAATAATTTCTATCATAGACACAAGGCCACAAATTTTAGGAGGAAGCAACAGTTGATTAAATTGACTCCATTATTTAACTTGTACTTATATATTGTCTCCCAAAATGATGATGATCATCATCTGTGGCTGTGTTTAGCCCTAGTTTCGACAAATTTATTTTACAAGAACATCATCATCATTATCATTTATCATCATCATCATCATTTAACATCCATCTTCCATTCTCAAGCCAGAGAACTGCATCAAGCCCCACTGTCTCTTTGGCATGATCTTTACAACTGGATACCCTTCCTCATGCCAACCACTTTACAGAGTGGACTCAGTGCTTTTTATGTAACACCAGCTCTGGTGAGGTCTGTTTTGGCATAGCTGGATGCCTTTCCTAATACCAACTGCTTTACTGAGTGGACTTTCTGCTTTTTTCATGACACTGACATTAGTGAGGTTGCTAAGTAACTTGCAAAACAGAAAAAGAGCAGGAAAAGCACCCCCCCCCCCTCAACTGAGTGGGAGGGGGTAGCATTTGAGAGAAGTGGGTAACTTTATGCTAGGTGTTGAGAGGCTAAAAGTATGGCAGAGGAACAAGCACAGATGTCTCGCTATAGAAGAGATACATACTGCCCCACATTATATAAGGGTCGGAACAGCTGGGAAAGAGATTAAGGTGGGGTGCCAGAGCAAATTCCCAAGGTACAAAAGAGAGGATGCAGACAGTGGATCAGGGGAGGGAAGAAATGGGTGGGTACTTTTATAAGAATGTGATGGAAGACAAACAGAATGAGATAGAGGTAAGTGCAGTGATTGATGAGCAAGGGTAGAGGTGCAGTTGATGGGAAATGCCAGTATGGTGACGGGATGATGTGAGAGAGCTAGCCGTGGCCTGAGAAGGAGGATAGATTAAACGGTTGGAGAATGATGTGCTAGGTGTAGGAGCAGTGGGGAGGGGCAATATAAAAGTTATTTTGACATTGGGTTTAGTTCCTGCAGATTTTATAGCCTGCACCGTAACTCTTCTCAATTGACTCATGAATTTAAACCTATTTCTCTCGCTTAGTAATAATTTAAACATTCATTTCTTTAGATAATTTCTTATCTATTTAGCTCATCCCTGCTCCAACAAGTTTAAATGAATTGAATCTATTCAATGACATCTAACACAGTAGGAGCCACTCTACACAAATGTGTGAAGACATTGTTTGAATAAAAATCAAGCGAAATTAGATCTTGGTGAATTACTTAACACAGTTGGCTTTGTTTGTCATCTCTTGATGTTCAGATAATATTTCTCCTTTTAAGACAGTGTAATAGTATTAATGATTCTTCTTATTGTACCACAACAGAGCGAGCATATGTCCAAGAAACTGTTTTTAATTCAAATATGCCTGGGAGTGGAGATTAAGCAAACTTTGCTGCTGCTGTCGTCACTACTACTACTACTACTACCACCACCACCATTACTGCTGCAGCTACTACTACCACTACACTGCTATTACCATTCCATTGCCACAACTACTACTATTACCACTATTACTACTACTACTGGTAATCATGATCATGATTAAATAGATCAATCCTATTGGTGTTCTTCGAGTGAGCTGACATTTCAATTGCTATTTGAAACCAGTTCTTTTCACTTAAATCATTGGACCCTTGGGAAAAGCAAAAACATCAATACATACTTACTTCCCCGTTCTCTCCCACCCACCACCTTTCCTTCCGTAAAAGTCCTCACTCTTTTCTTAATTCTTTCATACTGATCAAAAACGGGTTTTCTTAACCATATTTGTCCAAATCAATAAAGTTCCAGGTTTACGCCAGCATAAGGTAACCAAGCAGATAATTCTAATCATTCATGGAATCAGACGGTTTCTTTTCCATCCAATATTGAATGTAAGACTTATGCTAAACATGCAGATTCCTTTTCCCAGTCAGTTCAGTAAACTTCATCTCCCTTGTAAAATTTCTTAATTTTTCTATGTTGTTTGAAGTTTTTTTATTGATAATTTCCTCTTCACCACCTCTTATGATACCCTGTTGTTGTTGGCACTCCGTCGCTTACGACATCGAGGGTTCCAGTTGATCCAATCAACAGAACAGCCTGCTCATGAAATTAACGTGCAAGTGGCTGAGCACTCCACAGACACGTGTACCCTTAACATAGTTCTCGGGGATATTCAGCGTGACACAGTGTGACAAGGCTGACCCTTTGAATTACAGGCACAATGGAAACAGGAAGTAAGAGTGAGAGAAAGTTGTGGTGAAAGAGTACAGCAGGGTTTGCCACCATCCACTGCTGGAGCCTCATGGAGCTTCAGGTGTTTTCGTTCAATAAACACTCACAACGCCTGGTCTGGGAATCGAAACCACGATCCTATGACCACGAGTCTGCTGCCCTAACCACTGGGCCATTGCGCCTCCACTATGATACCCTAACCCAAATATATTTCATCTTTGCTATAACAAACAAAGATCTTCATCTTTTTGTTCCTCTCTTTCTTCCACTTATATTCTATTAATCAGCAGTGTAACTACCTCCTGAAAGCAGCCTTTGAGCTTCTTCCCCTTCACTGTGAGCCCCTAAACCTACATAGACTTATTCAGCAAACCCGAAAGTACAACCCCCATAAAAGTGTTGCTTGGGCCAGGCCACTCCCCTCCCTAGCTATGCTACACCCATTGATATTCTTCTAAATCTGTCTATTTGAACTTGCTGTTGAGCTATTTTATTCCTAGACTATACTTCATAAAAGGTAGTGAGATGGCAGAATCATTAGCACACTGGGTAAAATGCTTTGTGGTATTTCATCCATCCTTATGTTCTGAGTTCAAGTTCAACTGAGGTTGACTTTGTTTTTCATCCTTTCAGAGCCGATAAAATAAATACCAGTTGAGCACTCATGTCGATGTAATCAACTTTACCCCAGGGTAAAAGTATAAAAATTGCACCCTTCAAGGCAGTGTGGCAGAGTAGGCACATCAAGCCAGTATCTCAGGCTCAAATACATGGCCTCCATATCAGATTGTGGTTGATGGAGAGAACAGGCTTAATTAAGCAGTTCTATGGTTGAAAGCACTCCAATCATTGTCATCCAGTCTGTTTTCTTGTCATTACGTATCTAAGATTACAACATCCAATGTGTCCTTTTTAAGACAGTAGGGTGAGATTTGAGAAAGAGTTGGCTACTTTTTCTAGCAAGTCATGTAACTATTGTTGGTACGTAGATGTGGTGCATGAAACAAATATCAAGTTATCTTATGGGATGCATAGATTGCAAAGGAAAGTTAAAGGTTAGGTTCAGAAGTAAAGGAGAGGCCAAGGATGTTTGCAGAGTTTGTTTGTTAGTCACAGATACAAATGGTTTGTTAAGGGGGCTAATTGGTGTTAGACAAACACTATGTTAGCAGAGTGCGTTGCAGAAACTGATAACTGCTAGACTCCCTCCAATCAAAATATTATGGAAAATTTCTTCTCTTCAACCCACTCTTTATTTATGAGAATACAAAATAAAGTTTATAGCCATATAATTCTTCATTCTTCACCGTGGTAGTGGACAAGTTATCATAGTTTAAAACCATTAAATTTTGTTAAACATAGCAATTCATCTACCTCTTTTTCAACCCTCACAGCCTACATTTATTGAAAACACTATGCTCACATTTATAAAAAATGCTATATTAACATATATTAGTCAAGATAATCAGTTAAACCAGTATATTACACAGGTTGGTATGTGATAAAAGAGACATAATCTATTGCGTAATCTATTGCAGGAGACATAATCTATTGCGTAATCTATTGCAGGAGACATAATCTATTGCATAATCTCAGTGTCTGTTAAAAATAAAATGATTTGTTAGCCATACTTTTTTTTTCTTTTTTGTCAAAAAAGAAAACTTTCCCAACCACATGGTTCTGGGTTCACTTCTACTGTGTGGCACCTTGGGCAAGTGTCTTCTACTGTAGCCTCCAGCTAACCAGAGCCTTCAGAGTGGATTTGGTAGATGGAAACTGAAAAAAAACTTGTCGTGTTGTGTGTGTCTTTGTGTCTGTGTGTTCCTAACCACTGCTTGACAACCAGTGTTGGTGTGTTTACATCCCTGTAAATTAATCGTTTAGTAGAGGAGACCAATAGAATAAGTACCAGGCATTAAAAAAAAAATACTAAGTACAGGAGTTGATTTGCTTGACTAAAATTCTTCAAGTGGTGCCCTAGCATGGCCACAGTCTAATGACTGAAACAAGTAAAAGATAAGATATAGGTAATGTCTTTGGAAATGAAATAAATCCATTATTTTGTCATATGTCTGTTTACAATGATCCAGTGAATATTTCAGATCTCTTAATATGAAATATATAAAAACCAATTGTTTTCTCTAAAAACTTTTCTGAAGGCCAGCCATCTTTAAAAGTTTGAGTTGTTAGCAAGGCCAGTAGAAAAACTGTGTGTATGTGTGTGTTAGAACTTCTATCAATCAATGTTGACCATGTATGTGCAGGCTTAGACAAAATTTTTTGCAAATGACTGACATTTGCCATTCTTCCTTAGTGGATCAGCTGACATATTAGTCATAGAAGTGGATTGGTCATGTAAATGAAATATTGAACTATTGGGCTATATGCTCACACAATGTTTACTTAGAAACGCAAACCTTTCACCAAATTGTGTTTAGTTTATCCAGATATTGGAAATTGATATGAGATCACCTGAGACTAAAACTTGCAAAAGCTTGATAGCTTCTACAAGGAAAGGATTGTCTCTCATCTGCTTAATTCCATGAAATTATTGCTATCTTGAGGCCTTGGAGGCATTTACTTTCTGAGCGGTATGTTTATCTGTGCAATCAATGGGTGCACAAAAGATCTAATGCAATGACAGACCTATGCATTAGGGACTCAAAGGTTCACATCTTATACTGAGGGAAACTATTAATTACAAATCATAAACAGGCACAGGCTGTGTGGTAAGTAGCTCACTTACCAACCACATGGTTCTGGGTTCAGTTCCACTGCGTGGCACCTTGGGCAAGTGTCTTCTGCTATAGCCTAGGGCCGACCAAAGCCTTGTGAGTGGATTTGGTAGACGGAAACTGAAAGAAGCCTGTCGTATATATGTATATATATATATGTTTGTGTGTCTGTGTCTGTCCCCCCAACATCGCTTGACAACTGATGGTGGTGTGTTTACGTCCCCGTAACTTAGCGGTTTGGCAAAAGAGACTGATAGAATAAGTACTAGGATTACAAAGAATAAGTCCTGGGGTCGATTTGCTCGACTAAAAGCAGTGCTCCAGCATGGCCGCAGTCAAATGATTGAAACAGGAAAAAGAGTAAAAGAGAGTAGTGCAATGAGTTCTAAAAATTTCAATGTGTAAGCCAGAGATGTAACAAAGTACCTGCATTGGGATATAAACTGTTATAGACCATATCATTATAAATGACTGTAATGTAGGTTATCAGAAGTATCCATCAATGGGTAATCAAGGGAGACAACTCTTCTTTTGGCTGCACCCATGGGAGGAGTTGAGCTCAATGGAATAACTGTTTCAGAGTGCTACAGTTATGTACAACAGTGGAATGTTTAACCCTGTATCCCCTCTGTACAGCTGTTGGACTGGGCCTTGAGAGTATAGTGTCCAGGGCATATATGCAGTAGAGCATCATTGATGTGATATAAACAGTTTATGAGTCAGCTTTTCTAATATTTTATCAATTCATCCACAGTAGCCTTTCATGTGTTGAAATTTATTATATTAATGTATACACCTCATCCCTGGAACATATCCAAAAGTTCTTTTATAGTTCTAAGCATTTAATTGGACATTGTCATCATAGGACACTAGCTGGTAGATACCATAGTATCTAGCACCAAGATAATCCTTATAATTTATATAATCCTTAATGCTAAGGCAACAGTATGATTTACATGAAAATCAACTTTTTGTATATGTTTTTTTAAGGAAAGAAAAAAAAGACTTTACTGAACTATAAATAAAATATTGGCTCTAATTGGTATTTAAAGACATCCATAAAAAACACATGTAATTCAGAAAAAAAAAAACTGAGCCAATCCATCTTCTATTATTGTCAGTTGGCAAGTTGCCTCAACCAAAAACTAACAACCTTCATATTATTTTTTAAAAAGTATAGAATATGTATCTAAAAAATGTATAATACATTTTCACATTGAAATTGATTTGAAAATATAAAGCACGCCACTAAGTGATACAAACGCTACATTACTCAGAAGTTTGACCCACTTCTCGGAATATTATTTTATTGATATTTGAATTATTTACTTAGTTCATTCTATGTTTGTTTACATTATTTAATGCCTTTACGTTCTATCTTTCTTTTTTTTTTTTTTTTTTTTTTTT
>NC_068981.1:181369942-181375226 GCF_001194135.2 Octopus bimaculoides | reverse complement strand
CCAAAGCAGGTCTGACAGTTGGATGGAATGTACTTGAAAAGTTTTCTCCTACTTTTTTTAATTGCAAAGTCTTTGACCAGATCCTCACTATGGAACCATGAACACTTTGGAATTAAATTTCCAATCATATAAATCACGTTGAATATTATTTTAAAATGTGAAGCATGACCTTCAAACATTGGGCCTTACAGAGGCAATGACAGGAGACCTTTGGAGATATGCTGTGATTGAGAAGACTTGGCAACTAAAGTGAGATCGCAGTCATGGCTGATGCCAGTGTTGCATGTCCAGCCCATTTAAAAGTACCCTTGATGCATCAGGTGATATGATATGCTTGAGAAGACCTGTTGAATCAAATAAAAACCCAAATTGTAGTTGTGGCCAGCACCCCCTGACTGGCTCCTGTTCTGGTGACATGTAAAATGCACAATTCGAACGTGGCCAATGCCAGTATCCCCTGACTGGCTCCCATGCTGGTGGCTTGTAAAAAGCACTATCCGAACGTGATTGATGCCAGGCCCGCCTGACTAGCTTCTGTGCCGGCAGCACATAAAAATCACCCACTACACTCTCGGAGTGGTTGGCGTTAGGAAGGGCATCCAGCTGTAAAAACATTGCCTGTTCAGATTGGAGCCTGGTGTAGCCATCTGGTTTCACCAGTCCTCAGTCAAACCGTCCAACCCATGCCAGCATGGAAAGTAGACATTAAATGATTAAACGAAACTGTAAGGAAACCTGCCATATAGGTGTGTGTGTATTTCTTTGTGTCAGTGTTTGTTACACACCTCCATCACAATTTTGGCAACTGTTGTTGATTTAGGGTTACCATAACTTAGCAGTTCAGCAAAATGGTTTGACAGAAAAAGTACCAGACTTTAAAAAATCAGTACTGGGGTTGATTTGTTTGACTAAAGCCCTTCAAGATGGTACCCCAGCATGGCCAGAGTCCAATGACTAAAACAAGTAAAAGGTAAAAGATAGGTTCCATGACTTTGTCAAGTTATATAAGGTTTCCATCATCATGATCATCATCATCGTTTAACGTCCATTTTCCATGCTGGCATGGGTTGGGCGGTTTGACTAAGGTCTGGAGAGCCAGTGGCTGCACAAGACTCCAATATGATCTGGCAATGTTTCCGCAGCTGGACGCCCTTCCTAATGCCAACCACTCCGAGAGTGTGGTGGGTGTTTTTTCCTGCCACTGACACAGGAGCCAGTCAGGTGGACCTGGCATCAATCACAATCAGATAGTGCTTTTTATGTGCCCCCGGCATGGGAGCCAGTCAGGGGGCACTGGCAACGGCCATGTTCAGATGGTGCTTTTTACATGTCGAAAATGGCCGTTTTCTGCACCAAAATAAATTTCAAAACACTGAACTAGGCTGTTCTATCAGATCATGTACAGATCTTAGAATAAGTGAATTGGAGATGAAATCAATGGAAATCTGGTATAGATCTAAATATACACTCAGAAAATGAGAGCAATTAGTCTGTAAAAATATATTCAGAATAACAGCTCAGATGTTTAGATATGTATATCAAACAGGTTACTGGCCTTAATTTAGAAATCAAGGTGCCTAGATTGTATCCAATCAAATTCAGGCATTCCTATGTTAAAGAAGCATCGCAGTTTTGAAAAATCCCATTATAAACTTTTATCTTTTATTTTTCACTTGTTTTATTCATTGGACTGTGGCCACGCTGTGACACTACCATGATGGGTTTCATTGAACAAATTGACCCAACACTTATCTTTTTTTAAAGTCTGGTATTTTGCCGGGCCACTAAGTTATGGGGACATAAACAAACCAGCACTGGTTGTCCAGTAGTGGTGGAGGGAAGACAAACACATAACACACACACACACACACACACACACACACACACACACACACACACACACACACGCACACACACACACCGAGGAAGAGAAATATATATACGGTGGGCTTCCACACAGTTCCCATTTACCAAATTCATTCACAAGGCATTGGTCATCCCAGAGCTATATTAGAAAACATTTGCCCAAGGTGCTGCCCAGTGGGACTGAACCTGAAACCACATGGTTGCAAAGCAAAGTTCTTAACCATACAGCCATGTCTGTACCTAATATTGAGCAATGTAGAGATTCATAATGTGAAACCCTTTTTCCTTTTTTTTTGTTTATTACATGAAAATCTGTGAAAATGGACATCAGTCAAAAAATTTGTTTCACATTGCAAAACTCCAACTGATGGCAACTTTTTAGAAAAGGAGGCTTCTGTAACATGGGGTGGGTACCTGTATTATATACTATTATGGTGATATATAAAAGGCACCTGTGCTAGGAATACGTAAAAGGCACTTGTGCTAGTGACAAGTAAAAGGTACCTGTGCAGGTAACACATAAAAGGCACCCAGTACACTCTGTCAAGCGGTTGACATTAAGAAGGGCATCCAGCCATAGAAATCATACCAAAGCAGATAACTAGAGCCTGGTGCAACTCCTCTCCAGTTTACCAGTACCAATCAAATCATGCCACCCATGGTAAATAGACATTAAGTGGTGATGATGATGATGATGATGTTGAACGAGTCTTCTTTTGGAACTAGAAATTAAGACATAAAAATGGTTACCATGCTTCACAACCACACAGTTTCAGGTTCAGTCCCACTGTGTAACACCTTGGACAAATCCCTGGTATTATAGACCCAGGCCAACCAATGCTTGTGAGTGAATTTGGTGGATGGAAACTGTGTGGAAGCCCATCATATATGTATGTGCATGTGTGCTTCTTTGTGTCTATTTGTCTGCCCCCACTACCACTTGACAACTGGTTTTGGTTTGCTTACATCCTCATAATTGATAGGTTCTGCATAAGAGACTAATGGAATAAGCACCAGACTTTAACATAAGTATTGGGGTTGGTTTGTTTGACTAAAATTCTTCTGTGGCCATGCTGGGGCATATCCACAGTTCAATGACTGAAACAAGTAAAATAGAAAGAACAAACGAATAAAGGCATTTTGTTTTCAAATGGAGCAGTGTTCTCTTTTTAACCCCTTCAATAACCCTGCTTCAGACTGTCTCCTGGTTCTAAGATACAAACTTCCAGCTTTTAAAATGCTCCAAAGTAAAACCTTCAATCAAAATTTCATGTTAATTTATGTTCCAAATATCAGCTTCATAATGACAAAATTATTTGACTAAATACTTCATTATTTTCAAAATTAATTAAAACAAAGGTTTTGAATTTTAGCAGAAATATAGGCGCAGGAGTGGCTGTGTGGTAAGAGGTTTGCTTCCCAACTACATGGTTCCGGGCTCAGTCCCACTGCATGGCACTTTGGGCAAGTGTCTTCTACTATAGCCTCAGGCCAACCAAAGCCTTGTGAATGGATTTGGTAGATAGAAACTGAAAGCCCATCATATATACACATATATATATATGTGTGTGTGTGTCTGTGTTTGTCCCCCCACCATCGCTTAACAACCGATGTTGGTGTGTTTACGGCCCCTGTAACTTAGCGGTTCGGCAGAAGAGACTAATAGAATAAGTACTAGGCTTACAAAGAATAAGTCCCAGAGTTGATTTGTTCGACTAAAGGTGGTGCTCCAGCATGGCCACAGTCAGATGACCGAAACAAATTTAAGGATAACCAAGGGTTTAAGCCAAACTGGTGACAAAGTTAACACTTTTTTCTTTCTTTCTATCTTTCTTTCATTTGAAAAGGAGGATGTAGTCCCCAAGTGTAAGGTTTCCTTTTTCTTTTTAACTTCAAAATTAGGGCTCCAGTATTTATTGCGTGTGTGTGTGTGTTTTTTTTTTTGTTTTTGTCTTTATCTTGCTTCAGTCATTAGGCTGGCCATGGTAGGACACTGCTTTGAAGAAGTTTTAGTCAAATGAATCAACCCAGTATTTATTTTTTTTAAAGCCTGGTACTTATTCCATCAGTCTCTAAGTTATGTGGACATAAACATACCAGCACCAGTTGTCGATCAGTGGTGTGGGGACAGACAAAGTCACAAAGGCACACACACTCACACAACATATATGTGATGGTCTTCTTTCAGTTTCCATCTACCAAATCCATTTACAAAGCTTTGGTTGGCCTAAGGCTATATTAGGAGACACTTGCCCGAGGTGCCATGCAGTGGGACTGAACCTGGAATCATATGGTTTTGAAGCAAGCTTCTTACCACACAGCCACTGTATTTAACTATTATAATCACAGCCTCTAATATTCTATTTCCAGGGAGATTTTCAGATCAGTGAAATATAGACGGAATGTACATTTAATTTTTTGTAACACAATTAAATGAGTAAAAAAAAAAAAGAAGCGAGTGAAATGCAAATTTTCTAATCAGTGTGCATTGTTATGATTTCTAATTATCTGAATGACAATTCAGAAATAGAGTTATTATGAAGCCACAATTCTAATTGCTGATTCTAACTATAAAATCTGTAACATAAAATGTTGAAAGCCATAATAATTGTAACTATGAAATCTATATTGTACACTACCTAGTTAATAGTGTTACTGGGTATTAATAATACTGTTAACCAGAGAGAGCAAAAACAAATGAATGACTAGAGGAGGATCATCATCATTTAACATCTGTATTCCATGCTGGTATGGGTTGGACAGTTTGATAGGAGCTGGCCAGCTGGAGAGCTACTCACGCTCCAATTGTCTGTTTTGGAATGGTTTCTACTACTGGATACTTTTTACATGGCATTGGTACAGGTCGGCAGACCCAAAAGTACCCAGGCCCCCCCCCCCCCGTCCCTCAGCTGCACTTGTGGTACAGGTGCTTTTTATGTAGCACTGGCACAGGTACTTGTCAACATGGCACCAACACAGGTGCTTTTTTCATGGAACAGGCGTGGGAGGCACTGAAATGAGTGCTTTTTATGTGGCACCAGTGATGTGAGCCTGAAAAACAGGGCCTTCTCAGCTGAGAGAGAGGGAATAGGAGGCATACCATAAAGGACATGCCTGTATGTATGGATGGCCACAATTTTACTTAGCTTGACATGTCTCTCAAGCACAGTAGATCATTAGAAGTGACATAGTTCCCAATTCAGTCACATTACAAAGCATTTTGGGAAAGAATTTTGATAAATAGAATTGTGTGGAAATGTGGACAGCCATCATACATTTGTTATCTACTTAACAATAATGGTGGTATTTATGCATGTGAGGGATATGTATGTATGTATATATATGTATGTATATGTATATATATATGTATGTATATGTATATATATATGTATGTATATGTATATATATATGTATGTAT
>NC_068981.1:181368616-181369703 GCF_001194135.2 Octopus bimaculoides | reverse complement strand
GTATGCATGTGTATATATGTATGCATATGTATGTATATATATGTATGTGTATATATATGTGTGTATATATATGTATGTGAATATATATATATATGTATGTGTGTATATATATATGTATATATGTATGTGTGTATATATATATGTATATATGTATGTGAATATATATATATATGTATGTGTGTATATATATATGTATATATGTATGTGTGTATATATATATGTATATATGTATGTGTATATATATATATGTATATATGTATGTGTCTGTGTTTGTATATATTTGTATGTATATTTGTGTATATATATGTATATGTATGTGTAGAGAGAGAGCGAGAGATGAAAGATGTACACATCAGTGATAAAAATCACCAATAAATCACTCTTGTGAGAGCAAAATATTTGGTTTTGGTTTGTTCTGCCTGAGTTATGCAGACACCTTATTGACACTCTCACTACCATAAATGCAATGAACCAGTGCTTGGCTCATTGGAAATCTATGACCAACAATGATATTATTGTTCAGAAATAGTTCTATAAAATATCTAAAGATTGCCATTTCTGCCATCCATCACCCAACAAAGATATTGAGGTGAATTAGTAAAATAATTAGTTTTGATTTACAAATTTTGGACCTTGTTGCTCTAATGATGCAGAGTTACAAAATGCAGAAAATGTGCTACCAATCAGATCAGTTCAATATCTGTCTCTATGTAGTTAAGAAACTTGCTTTGAAACTGCTTCATTTAGAGTTTTGTCTCTTTCTCTGTTGTGGAGGCGCAATGGCCCGGTGGTTAGGGCAGCGGACTCGCGGTTTTGATTCCCAGATTGGGCGTTGTGAGTGTTTATTGAGCGAAAACACCTAAAGCTGCACGAGGCTCCGGCAGGGGATGCTGGCGAACCCTGCTGTACTCTTTCACCACAACTTTCTCTCACTCTTACTTCCTATTTCTGTTGTGCCTGTAATTTAAAGGGTCAGCCTTGTGTCACTGCGTCATGCTGAATATCCCCGAGAACTACGTTAAGGGTAGATGTGTCTGTGGAGTGCTCAGCCACTTGCACATTAATTTCACAAGCAGGCTGTTCCGTT
>NC_068981.1:181365782-181366867 GCF_001194135.2 Octopus bimaculoides | reverse complement strand
TATATATATATATATATATATATATATATATATATATATATATATATATATATATATATATATATATATATATAGTCTTGTGGTGACAAGACTAATTTATTTTATTTTTGCCTACTGCTTACCTTGAGTAACTACTCTTTTGGAATATGCACATATTAGCTACATGTATTTATGTGTAAAAGTGTATGTGTATGTGTGTGTGAGAGAGAGATTTGTTCGTGTGTATGAACATATATACCTGCGAGCTATATGTGCATGTGTATGGACATGTATGCCTTGAATTAAGCACAGAAGCTAAAAACGAATAGAGAAATGAAATAAAATGAATTACAAATCTTCCAAAAATTGGATTGGCTATAATGTGGTTGACTAATATGTGACATGTAATTAATTTTACTTCAGAATTCCTGGCCATTGAATAGCTAAATTCTTCTTGAAAAATAGGTAATGCTACTTGGAGCTACATAGAGAAAAAAAAACATTGTGATGTAATCAGATTTAATTGTGCAATGTTGATATTGAAGCTGTCTTTTAAAGTAATTACTTCTCATTTCTTATTGATATTTTTTTCATTAATGCCTAATCTATTTTGGAGTAGAAAGCAAGATGGCCACATGGATAAGATATTAGTCTCAAACCACAAATTCTGATCCACTATTTGTTCAAATCTGTTATTTGTATTTTGTTTCTCTTTTAACCCTTCTGATACGAACCTGCTGATTGCTTCTAGTTCTATGATGCAAATTTCCTGTTTTAAAGTGATTAAAATAAAAACCTTCAATCAAAATTTCATGTTAATTAATCATTCAAACACCAGCTTAATAATGCCAAAATCATTTTACTAAATTCATTATTGTTTAAAATTAAATGAAATAAAGGCAGTGTATTTCAAGTGGCTGTGTGGTAAGTAGCTTACTTACCAACCACATGGTTCTGGGTTCAGTCCCACTGCGTGGCACCTTGGGCAAGTGTCTTCTACTATAGCCTCGGGCCGACCAAAGCCTTGTGAGTGGATTTGGTAGACGGAAACTGAAAGAAGCCCGTCATATATATGTATATATATATATATATATATATATATATAT
>NC_068981.1:181355148-181363769 GCF_001194135.2 Octopus bimaculoides | reverse complement strand
TATATATATCTGTGTGTGTGTATATGTTTGTGTGTTTAGGTCCCCGTATCTTAGCGGTTCGGCAAAAGAGACCGATACAATAAGTACTAAGCTTCCCAAGAATAAGTCCTGGGGTCAATTTGCTTGACTAAAGGCGGTGCTCCAGCATGGCTGCAGTCAAATGACTGAAACAAGTAAAGGAGTAAAGGAGAAATACACTAACAGAAATATGCTTGAAATCAGAGGCCTGATCAAAGATGTTCTAGCTGTGCCCATCTCTCAGATTTTGCATTTCTTGGGCAATATTATCCAATGTACCCCTCTCTTTTTAAAAAATATATTGTAATTTGAAGAGAAATTGGTTGCTTTTTCTAGCAGTTCAAGTGACCACATGAAGGCTATTCTCATTGGCTCAGCATTTAGTTGTATTTCCAGGAAGAACACTTTTTACTTCACTGTCTTTCAGTTCTCCTAGATGTTGATAAATGTTACAAGATCACTTGGTGCAACAGATCAGCAGGAGATTTATAATCTCATTCACATAACACCATTAAACCAACAGAAGCATCTCTGGGGTTTAGGAATCATTGAACCATTCACATTTCCGTTTTGTTACATCTGATTGGGACATGTGTCACACAGCAAGAGGTTAAAAGTGCTCCTGGCAAGATCAATGACTTTATAAGGTTTCCATTTCCATTTGGAGTGGAGGCGCAATGGCCCAGTGGTTAGGGCAGCGGACTCGCGGTCATAGGATCCGGTTTCGATTCCCAGACCAGGCGTTGTGAGTGTTTATTGAGCGAAAACACCTAAAGCTCCACAAGGCTCCGGCAGGGGATGGTGGCGAACCCTGCTGTACTCTTTCACCACAACTTTCTCCCACTCTTACTTCCTATTTCTGTTGTGCCTGTGATTCAAAGGGTCAGCCTTGTCACACTGCGTCACGCTGAATATCCTCAAGAACTACGTTAAGGGTACACGTGTCTGTGGAGTGCTCAGCCACTTGCACGTTAATTTCATGAGCAGGCTGTTCCGTTGATCGGATCAACTGGAACCCTCGACGTCGTAAGCGACGGAGTGCCAACATTTCCATTTGGTGCTAATTTACTTCACTTCATCGCTAATACCTCTGAGAAAGGCATGAGTGTTACATAATCTCATTACATTTCCAGAATTTTCTATACAATTTCTTGACCTGCTACAAATAGCTGCCAAATTGCACTTTACTATCTTAAAAACAAGGTAATTGCAGCAAAGCTGTGTGATAGTGGTGTCAGAGGTGGCACACAGACCAACATATACTTTGTTTTATTCCTCTCTTCCATTTTATTTTCACATGCACATTGCATTTTTATTCTCTTCCATTTTACAAATTCACTGTGCATATGCACATTACATGTTCATACTTCTCTTTCTGGTTCCTACTTAAAACTGTTTATAGTTCACAACATTTTATGAACATGCACTTATCAGGAGCACTTCACATTCTGATGGTTGTGAAACAAGGAGACACACATCTGAAATTTTATTCTAAAGTATACAAAAAGAAGGGACAGTCATCATTTATCATCTGTATTCCATACTGGTGTAAGTTAGATGCTCTGCCTGGATCCAGTGGATGAAGGATTGTGTAGTGCAGTGCTTCTCAAACTATCTGATGTGGCATACTAGCAGTTTTTTTCCCAATATTACCAGTGCCAAAGAAATATTACTAGTGCCAAAGACTGGTAATATTTCTTAGTAATATTAATTTATACAAGAAACAATATATATAATGAATATAATAAAAGTTGACTTTCTTTTTATCTTATATTTATTTTGTAAACAAATAATGTTTCTTTCTTTTCTGAAAACTCGCCATGGACCAGCACCAGTCTGCAGACCACCACTTTGAGTAGCACTGGTGTAGTGCACCAGTGTCTGCATTGGAATGGTTTCTGTTACCTTTATGACTGGAAACCTTCTTGATACCAACCACTTTACAGCATGTTCAGGGTGTTTTTTGTTGCTGCTGTTGTTCTATCAACAATAATGAAGTTGCCATGCAGCTTATAAGACTACGAAACGAGAATCATGTTGCAAGTCAGTTTTATGCCAGGTTGAGGAGGGTAACTCCGAAAGGGATCTCAGGAAGTACCATCCCTGCCTTCCTGAGCTTGTTTTCCACCACATTTCTTAAAAATCATAGTTGAGGCCTTGGTCTCAGGACCACTCATGTCTAGAAACTGAGACTGGGGGTAAGCAAGGGCATGCTCCCATAGAAAATCCAGCTCCAAAAAATCATATTATAGCAAGGTAGAATGGGCATCAGCCAGCCCAAAGGTTGGGGTGGGCTCCACCTGCCTGCCTCTGTTGCTATGGCATTGAGGTAGATCCGGCCACCCCCGTTAACGGGAACAAAACTCGGATTAAAAACACTGGAGGAGGGGGAGGAGGGATTAAACTATGAGAGAAGTAGTGGAGGGGTGGGAGGCAAGCAGGTTCTTGTAGAAGAGTGTAGAGATAGTGAGAATGCTCTATAGGAGCTGCAAGGAGATAAAGATAAATAGTGGTGATGCTGGGGTACAATCTTGAAGGGTTTCATACAACCATCTCCTGTGCAATTTTCTCTAGTTATCAACATCTCTACTGAAATCACTTATAGTCCTCATTTTTCATAATTTCAGACATAATTAATTATTAATAAATTAGAATTAATTAGAATCTGATAAACAAATTAACAATAAATAGAATACGTAATGAGATCATCTTTGAAACAAAGTAAGGTTTACAATGATTTTTTTTTTATTGATATAAATACATTTTGCACAGCTTTGTCGCCACTCTCTTCTTTTTCCTTCTTGTTGTTGTTGTTATACATCCAGTAATCTCACTAAACGAGATAGGTTTCATAGGTTCAGATAGTTTCACTATACATTGCTAGAACAGATGTTACCATGTCAATTGTACCGTTAACGATTCAACCATGAAATATGAATAGAACCTGCTGTCAATCAAATACACTAAAACAGAGTTTATGGTTGTTAGTGAAATTATATTTTAATATTATAGGCACAGGTGTGGCTGTGTGGTAAGAAGCTTGCTTCCCAACCACATGGTTCTGGGTTCAGTCCCACTGCGTGGCATCTTGGGCAAGTGTCTTCTACTATAGCCTCAGGCCAACCAAAGCCTTGTGAGTGGATTTGGTAGATAAGAACTGAAAGAAGCCCATCATATATATATATATATATATATATATATAAATTCCTCTATTTACATAATATCGAGGTCTCTTTCTTTCTTTTGGTGTCTTTTCTATCAATATATGTATGTATATGTATATATTTGTGTGTCTGTGTTTGGCCCCCTACCATCGCTTGACAACCGACATTGGTGTGTTTATGTCCCCATAACTTAGCAGTTCAGTAAAACAGACTGATAGAATAAGTATTTGGCTTACAAAGAATAAGTCCTGGGGTCGATTCATATTGCATTTTTTACAGATGAAACATTGGCTTTGTTGGAGTCATTTCCATACCTAATCATTATATTTTTTAGTAGAGATTCTGAATGAGAGGGGAAGACGACCACCAAAAATGGTCATGCAAAAATTTTTGGCCACCTCACATAAACCAATCAAGATACAGTACTTTAAAACATAAAAATGTCTGTAATGAAAATTTATTATATAATGTTCATTTCAAGAAGTTACTGTACGTTGTTAATATTTCATGTGGCTTTTCTTAGCTTCAATAATTGCTTCAGTGTGCCTGGGAAGAGATGCATTCAAATCCTTCACCATCTTCAAAGGTATGAGATGCCATTCTCTGTGGTTGAGCTCCAACAACTCTTCAAGATTGCGTGGATTCTTCTGACGAACTCTTCTCTTTAGTTCTGTCCACATTTGTTCAATGATTTTTAAGTCAGGGCTCTGAGCTGGCCAATCTTTCACTACAGTAACACCTTCGTCAGCCAAACTTTGTTGTGTTGCACACAGTCTGTGGTATGGAGCTCCATCATGCTGAAAAATCTCACCTTCATCCAAGTCTGCTATCAAATTGTCCTTCAGCAACTGGATGTATTTGGCACTATTCAAATTAGCGTTAATTTTAACCAACTTTCTTGAACCATCATTTTTTTATGTATCCCCAAAACATCGGACGTCTTTGGTTACGAGAGGCCATAAAATTATAGTTTAGTGCCCAAGGAAGACAAATTCCACAGGAAATTTACTTTCTTGTTATAATGACCCTGCCAATTTGCTGTTGAAATGTAAAAGTTAAATAAAGAGACGAGGCAAGGAAATTAATCTTATTTTGATAATAACAATATAGGTGCAGGAGTGGCTGTGTGGTAAGAAGCTTACTTCCCAACCACATGGTTCTGCATTCAGTCCCACTATGTAGCATCTTGGGCAAGTGTCTCCTGCTATAGCTGTGAGCCGACCAAAGCCTTGTGAGTGGATTTGGTTGATGGAAATTGAAAGAAGCCTGTTGTATATATATGTGTGTGTTTGTGTGTCTGTTTGTCCCCCCACCATCACTTGACAACTGATGTTGGTGTGTTTACGTCCCCGTAACTTAGCAGTTTGGCAAAAGACACCGATAGAATAAGTACTAGGCTTACAAAGAATAAGTTCTGGGGTCAACTTGTTCAACTAAAGGCGGTGCTCCAGCATGGCCGTAGTCAGATAACTGAAACAAATAAAAGGATAAAAAAGTAATATATATGGAAAAGACACAGATTAAGGAGTTTGGAGGATGGTAAACTTATTCCATTGCTCAGTTTAACACCATTACTCGGTATCCTGGGTACCTTTAGCAGATTCCATTTGCTGCAAACATTCAAGCCAAGTCTTCAATTTGAAGATACTTTATTCCATCCCTGCTACCAGTCTCAGAAACTCTGTGAAAGACATAAGTGTTGCCTTACCTCCTGACTAAAATATAAAGAAAATAATGTTAAGGGAAAAATGAAAGAATAGTCAAAATTTATAACTATAATAATGAAAGAAATCGCTATCATTTCTTTTTAACAATACTGATTACATTAATGCATATATTATATATTCACTAAGTTTTTTTTTTACTTAGTAACATCACTATATGCATGCATGCACATACATGCACAAATGTGTACATATCTATAAACATGCATGTACATATGCAAAATTATATGTGCATGCATGCATTGTGTATATGTGCATGCAAAATCATATTCTTTTTCTATTTAATCAATTTGACAGTTGCAGCCTGATCATGTCTTATTTTCTTTGTCCAGTATAGTTTTTCCAGAAGGAAGGTTTAGAAGCATAGCTTGAAGGAACTTTTCTGGAAGTGTAAGATATACAAATGGAAATGGAATAGACAATACTTTTTTCTTTTTTGCCTAATTTTATTTCTAAGACAAGACTAGTAGTAAAAGTCAAAATTTCATGGTTATTGCAGCAGTTATAAAATGCAGGAAGAATTACTTTGCACAGTGTTTGCTTGAAATCTTGGAAGAGAGTGGGCAGTAGAAGGATATAATAATAGCTATGGCAAGATGCTGAAAATGCACGCAGCAAAGTGTATTGATTATAGTTGGAGTGCTGCCAGCAAGGTCATAAGAGAAAGGCAACAGTGGAAGTATCAAAGAGAGAATGCAATGAGGTGTTGAGCCAATTCATGATAAAAGAGCTGTTGAAATATGAACAGTTTAAATGTTAGCAAAAATGTGATAAATCTAGATGTTGCTTCTGCAGCTGTTATTATTTTGTATTTAATTTTAGCAATAAACCTGAAACCTTTTAATTAAATATTAATAGTGAAAAAAAAACGGACTTTTACAAATTTATTTACAATATTTAGCTCTAATTTCCTGGTATGTTATTTAACCCTTTAGCATTTAAACCAGCCATATCAGGCCTAAATATTCTATATGCTTTATGTTCAAACTGGGCAGATCCTGTCTTTCACACCTATCCTGCAATGTCATTCTAAAACTAAACAACCACATCATTGAAATCTGAAAGCTACAAGATAATACATGATTAATTTTAAGCAATGTGAATAAATAAGCATTACATTTGATAAGGTAATCTGAATTCTAAAGGGATATTGATCTGTTACACCCACCTTTAGATAGGGCTTATCGTAAATAATAATCCCTAATTATTCTAGTACATTCCTCTTCAGATAGGTTTATTGGTTTATCACAAATGTATGACCAAATTTCTTAACAAGCCATTAGTTGATGCTTGCCTAAGGCAACCAGACTGAACCTGAAACCACACAATTTCAAAATTAACTTCTTAACCAAACCTGTCCTGTGTATATATACCTTACTAGTTTAAAAGCCGCCCTATCAGACAGCTTTTAAGCTAGCTCTTGTGAAAGGCTCTTCATTAGGCCTTGGGCCCAACAATGACACTTCATGCATTGAGTACTTATCAAATTTTATTAAACTTGAACAATATTTTTCAAACAATGAACAATTTTCATCAAAACAATGATATAACTTGTCAACTTGGAACTTATTGCAAAGCTGCATGATAAACAACAGAACCACCACCATCGCCACCACATTTGCCATATACACACCATTCAGACTTCTGACGCCACCACCATCAATACCTTTGACTTCGCTACCTTCCCCTCCACCACCATCACCACTGTCTTTCACATTGCTTACTCTCACCGTCATCCCTGACTGCCTCAGCTACCACCACCACCATCATCACTGCCACCTCTGCCTCAATCACAACTACAGCTCATACTATTACTATCACTCCATTACCATCACAAAAAGGCTAAATGTGTGTAAAAGAATTCAGTGTTCAGTCCCTCTTTCTCTCACATACCCACTCTTTCTCTCTCTCTCTCTCTCTCTCTCTCTCTCTCTCTTATTATTACTCCTACTACCACCATCAACACTACAACTTTTAATAAAACATCATCAACTCTTCCTAAATTTCTTTGTCTCTCTTTCTCTCTCTCTCTCTCTCTTTCTTTCTTTCTCTGCCTTCCCCACCACCCTCACCATCTCTATGCCTACTATTACTCTCACCCCAGCATGCACAATAGTAGAAATGTCATTGAATAGTGGGGGGGGGGGTCAAAGTGTGACACACTGACACACAGAAATTAGTTTTTCCATTTATTATATACCTTATATGTTTCTGAATTCTTTCACTGGTTTACCCAGAAACACAGCAACATGCTTGCAGCAGATTTCAACTCACAATCAAAGCACAAAATTTCAAATACCTTATACACCCATCTAACTTGCCTCTATGCTCAAATATGAATTGTATAAAGTACAGCAATAGAAATAAGATCATCACCATCAGCACCATCATCATCAGGAGGATGAGGCTGAAATAAAGATTTTTTTTGCAAAATTGTACTCTAGGAGTGGCTGTGTGGTAAGTAGCTTGCTTACGAACCACATGGTTCTGGGTTCAGTCCCACTGCATGGCACCTTGGGCAAGTGTCTTCTGCTATAGCCTCAGGCCAACCAAAGCCTTGTGAGTGAATTTGGTAGACAGAAACTGAAAGAAGCCCGCCGTGTATGTATGTGTGTGTGTGTGTGTGTATGTTTATGTGTCTGTGTTTGTCCCCCCTCCCAACATTGCTTGACAACCGATGCTGGTGTGTTTATGTCCCCATAATCTAGCGGTTCGGCAAAAGAGACCGATAGAATAAGTACTGGGCTTACAAAGAATAAGTCCTGAGGTCGATTTGCTCAACTAAAGGCGGTGCTCCAGCATGGCCACAGTCAAAATGACTGAAACAAGTAAAAGAGTAAAAATGCTCAAGACATACAGATCCAAACGAATTATGGGTTTTGGTACACTAGATAATTTCCAAGTTTGTGTGAGTGTATATGTGTGTGTGTATGTGCACCATGGAAAAGGCACTCATGCCAATGCCACATAAAAAGCACCCAGTACATCCTGTAAAGTGGTTGGTGCTAGGAAGGGCATCCAGCTGTAGAAACCATGTCAAAACAGACAATTGGTGCCTGGTGTAGCTCTCTGCCTGGTCAGCTCCTTTAAAACCATTCAACCCATGCCAGCATGAAAAACAGACATTAAGTGATGATGATAAATGAGAGAGAGGTTGTGTACCTGTAATTTATGTTTAATCTAAATATATTTTTACCTGTTACATAAACATATTCAGTAAGTTACAGACTTTTTGTTTTCCTCTCTATCACTTTAAATTCTTTTCAATTTTATTGTCTATTTAGTTTCAATCGTGCCTTACATTTTAGTGTTTATAGCCTAAAATAGTTGACTTTGAAGTCACTGTCAACCTTTTCTTTGTAAAAATTTGTAATACACACATACGTACATACATATGTATGCATATGTTTTATGTTTAATCCTGCCTGACTGAATTTCCTCCTTTCTTGGACACTAATCTTCTTTCCTCACTTATTCTTGGACCTTTGCCGCTTCTTCTGAACCACTTTACCACTGCTCCATCTGAATTGCTATTGGAACTCTATACTTCTCAGATTCTACCGTCATGGATCTTATTGTACACTATTTTTCACATATACATACTTACAAGCATGCATGCACACACACACACACACACACACACACACCTTCACAGACACATACACAAAGGAGGTTGTAGTTTTATATATATATATATATATATATATATATATAT
>NC_068981.1:181353117-181355019 GCF_001194135.2 Octopus bimaculoides | reverse complement strand
TATATATTTATATAAATGATATGATATGAATTCATAATAATCATTAATAGAAAACCTTTCACCACTGGACTGTTATTATCTTTGTTAAACAACAATAATGAATAATTAATTTCTTATTGATATCATGTTTACCTAAGACTTCATTTGCATATTCAAAATATTATTTAGAAATTTTCAATTATTTTGTAATAGTATTTATTGGCTGTCATTGTATTAATAAGAGAGTCATTGCTGTCGACACCTAGACACTTCCAGTCATATTGCTTAGCAACAAAAAGACAGACACAGAACTTGGGATTTAAATGGTGACAAATTTTATGTCCTTTTTGTAAATACATCTTAGAAACTGGAGTAGTTGAAAACAGTAAAACAGACATTTGATAATGAACATGATGTTAGTAGCATGGTATGGGTTTGGCTGCCCTGTATTGTAGCCAAACTGGTCGCTCTTATTTTTTACCTGAGCCTCTGCACCTGTCTCCCTCAACAGTTCCTCTGTCCCCATTCCTTTCACATTCAACATTTTGTACCTCGAGAGTATATCATAACCCTCATCACCACCATTTTCTTTCCATTTCCAGCTGGGGTTGCTATCTCCTCTACAGCAGCACACCCTTTTTTTTTTTTTTTTTGTTCCTCAACATTTGGCATGAGTTACCTCCCTGATTATTACACCCACCTCAATCAAAGGATTGTGTCTTGCAAGCTTCTTGGCAACCTCATTAGTATTAATGACATAAAAAAAATACCCAGTACACTCTGTAAAAGTGTTTGGCATTTAGAAGGGCATCCAATTGTAGAAACCATATCAAAACAGACTTGGAGCTTGACACAAACCTCTGCTCTTTCAGAACCATGCAAGCATCAAATATAGATGCTAAATGATAATGATCAATTAAGGATGAACATACTTTCAACAGCAGCAAACACATGTATATAAAATGGCTGCCTGGCTGCCCTGTACTGTCCACACATTTCACAAACCACTGCATTATTTTCATTTGGTTTAAATTGATGTTTTTATTTAACCAATTAAACATGTTAAAAATATCAAATTCTTGGAACCAATTTTGAGGATGGTGAGATTATAAAACCATCACAAGATCCAATCCTTGTTAATGTGTGGTAGCTTGTGTGCCTCAAGGCCAGATTAATATGGGTCACCTCTCCCCAGTGGTAAAAATGGATTTTCACAGGGTCATCACTTCTACTGAGAAAAAAATAAAATTACAGAAACATCAATGACAATTAAAAACCAACAAAACCTAGAGAAAAAAAAATAAGGCAGCTCAGAGTCAAGAGCAAGAGAAAAATCATTGACAGCCTATGTTCCCTTGGGAGCAAAGGGTTTAAGAAAAGATTATAAAAGCTACAAGAATCACACATAGAAAGAGACTACTACTTTCTCTAAACAAATTACTAGTATTCTCTCTTGTGCTCTACAATGACACAGAAATCTGCAACCTGTTGACTTTTAACAACAGTTGTGTGTTTGTATTTAAGTGTTCTTCAGCCAGAAAGTATGGATTTGCTAGCTGTGTAATGGCTAACATTTTTCACATACTCTCGCTATTGCAATGAACTGTAAAAATTTTCTAAAATATTTTTTTTGTTTCTAATTATTCTAATACATTTCAAATTATTCTAATATCATCATCATCATCATCATCATCGTTTAACGTCCGCTTTCCATGCTAGCATGGGTTGGACGATTTGACTGAGGACTGGTGAAACCGGATGGCAACACCAGGCTCCAGTCTGATTTGGCAGAGTTTCTACAGCTGGATGCCCTTCCTAACGCCAACCACTCAGAGAGTGTAGTGGGTGCTTTTACGTGTCACCCGCACGAAAACGGCCACGCTCGAAATGGTGTCTTTTATGTGCCACCCGCACAAGCCAGTC
>NC_068981.1:181343678-181352121 GCF_001194135.2 Octopus bimaculoides | reverse complement strand
TACCTACTCCTTTTCTACATACTGAGCAGGGCCATCTACCTGAAGGGGTTTGTGTTTTATCTACCTTCCTACTTATTAGGATTTTGGTTTTAGCTAGGTTGACTCTAAGGCCCTTCAATTCTAGACCTTGCTTCCACACCTGAAACTTCTCCTCTAGTTCTGATAGTGACTCCGCAATTAGGGCAAGGTCATCAGCATAGAGGAGCTCCCAGGGGCAACCTGTCTTGAACTCCTCTGTGATTGCCTGGAGGACTATGGTAAATAATAGGGGGATGAGGACGGAACCTTGGTGGACCCCTACCTCTACCCGGAATTCTAATATATTTCTAATATATTCTAATATATTTCTAATATATTCTAGTACATTCCTAATTATTCTAATATATTTCAAATTATGAAGTTGAACTGTAAGGTATTTTATTTTGTCTAAATTCTCAATATCTGCTGAATTCATTGAACTTTTGAATGTCATTGTAAATATTTATTGTTGAGTGTTGATGATAATACATCTATGCAACAAAATTTTTTCCTTGTTCAGTAAAATTAATAAATGTTGGAAAAAAAATTGAAAAGAAACCTTGTTCTTGAGTATCTTTTAAAATGGTAACTGACACATATTTCTAGCACATGATATGATTTTCTACTTGATCTTTTCATTGAAAATTATTACAGTTTCCTTGAAATTAGTGACTCCTAATTCTGAAAGCAATACAGACTTTCTATGACATCTCAACTTGAGAAAACATTCAGCAGTTCTTGCAGCAAACTCTTTACTCTGAAGACTTTTACTTCTGCATTCAGAAAAATTGTTAGACATTAATAACACTACCATTAAAATATATTTTCTTTCAAGGATAATGGTTTTAATAATTACAACAGAAAGACAAGTGATCAGATGAAATTGAACCATAAACCTCCCATACACACACAAATAGAATCAATAATGATACCATTAAAAATTTTTTTTTTTTTTTCGTGAAAGTGGATTTAATAATTACAAGCTAAGTGATCTGATAGAGTTGTACTATAAATCTCTGTCATACACATACAATTATTGGGAAATTGAATTTGGGGAAAAAATTATGTAGAATCAGAAAGATTTCTTTTTTTTTCTTTTTTCTAGATTCATAATCTCCAGTATTAAAACCATAGAAACCCTGCAAAAACATTTCTAAAAAAATATATGATAGAATAAAATTAAAAAAATAAGGTAAGATGTGCTGGCAGTAACATTTGCCACCACATCTTACTATATCCACTTTTATGCAGATGACACTACTCATTACTCTTCCCTAACATTCTGTCTCTATGAATCATGTACTTGCAACTTAAATACCACATATCAAACATACATTGGCTCCATGAACACAAATCTTGAAAGCACTCTCCATTGAGGACAAGCTCATCTTACCTCTTTCAACAAGAAAACACTAACACTACTCATATCATGAAAACTTCCTTACTTCCCTCCTCACCTTAATCATGAGTATCATTCAGATAGAGCCCTCAAAATCACTCCAGTTGTTGGGTCTTACTATGGATCGCTGCTGGTGAATGCATGTCCCTAAATAGCAAGGGTTGCCTTCCAATGATTGGCCCTTTACTTCAAGACCAGAAAGTACCTAAACCCCCACCAACTGTTAATACTGTACAAAGCTCAAGTGAGGTCCACAATAAAGTATTACTCATGTCTGAGTCGGTGCTACTTTTGCACATATGGACATCGAGAAAAGGCACATATAGACATCCAAATCTGGGCCACTCAACTGACTGGCATAAAGTCACTCACAGACATACTCCAACCTCTGACTCACAAATAAGCTGTCTCCTCTCCTCACTCCATCTTTTCTACTGCTCCTATAATGGTTTCTTCCCCTTGGAACTGCTATCTCTACTCCGTGTTATCTCTACTCCAGCATTTCTTTCTTCCCTGCTCATCTTTTTTCCACCTTGCACCCTTATCGCATCCAAGTCTCCCAGCCCTATATTAATTACTATGGCCAGTCCTTCCTCCCCAGAATGTCCACCCTCTGGAATTCCATCACTGCTCATATCTTTCCCACAGGTATTGATTTACAAAGGTTCAAGAAAAACATAAATGGTATCAACCTCACTGGTATTGGGGGGGCTTGTAAAAACCATGGGCACCAACTCTTCCTCCAGACCTGGCATTTATAAAAAAAGAAATAAGAAGAGAAGTAAGGAGTTTAACGATATCACTGACTCTTTTCAAGAAAGAGCAACTGCATTAGCAAAGTAATAAAGAACTAGAAAAGCTTAGGAATGAAACCAGAGAAGAAAAGATAGATTTTAGGAGAGTTTTGAAAAACTGGACAACTTTTTAGTTTGTGTACTATAGAAGTGGGAAAAAATAGAACCAAAAGAATTTCTTTCAAGATTGCTTAATGCAGAATCAATGCACAATGTGTACATATCTGTAATTTGAAAAAAATATTGTTTCCTATAGTTTTACTTTCTTTCATTATCATGTTCAATACGTTAAAGTAAGAAAGAAAAGCATTTGATTGCATATTTACAGACTGTGTGGTTAAGAAGCTTGCTGGCAAACCACTTGGCTCCAGGTTCAATTTCACAGTGTGGCGCCTTGGGCAAGTGTCTTTTACTATAGCCTCAGGTCAACTAAAGCCTTGTGAGTGGATTTAGTAGGTGGAAACTGAAAGAAGCCCTTTGTGTGTGTGTGTGTTAGTGTTTCCTTGTCTTGACATCACATGATTGTTGTAAATGAGTGTCACCATCACACATGTGGTGTCCCTCATTTCCAATCTTCTGTAAAAACATGTCAAGCCATGGTGGGGGAAATGACCTTACTTGGAACAGATGAGGGTTAGCAACAGGCTGGGCATCCAACCACAGGAAATCTGACTCAACAAATTCCATCTGACCCATGCAAGCATGGAAAAGGGATATGAAAGCAATAATGATGAAGAGAGAGAGAGTGTGTGTGTGTGTGTGTGTGTGTGTGTGTGTGTGTGTGTGTGTGTGTGTGTGAAAAAGAGAGAGAGAGATATGTAATTCTGCACACCAGCTAATTGATGTCTTGAGGAACTTTGTAATATATACTACATACCTTTACATCAGGATGGATTTAACCATTCAATAAAATAAATACCAGACCTAAGTACTGGAGTCAATAATCAACCAAGACCATTATTATTGTTGCAGTCCTAACACAGAAACCAATTTTAAAATATGTAAAATATTTGCTTTTTCTCCAATGTGGTATAATGTCAATACAGAATATTTAAATTTTTCCTTTTTTTATTTCTGAAAATCATATTGAAATGTTTGGGTTGGTTTTTTTTTTGTTTTCTTTTTGTTTTGTTTTGTTTTTTGTTTCTTTTTGTTTTTGTTTTTTTAATATCTGACATTATTTTCTGTTTTATCTGACAGCTATTCTACTCCTTGCGTTCCAATTACTTCCTTTTCCAATGATGCGTGCCATTGTCTCTCGTGGTATACACCCAACTGATCAAGGTAAGATTTTTATGTGACAATATATATATATATTGACCAATTTTGCAGGTGTGAAATTTATGGCTACAGCTAGTACAGCTTTCCAACTCTTTAAATATCTCTTCAGAGCCAGAAAATTATGACTAATTCTTTGAAGGAAAATTATACTTACCATTCATTAAAGTTATTTAATTATAAAAAGATATTTTAGGAAAGATGATTTTTTTTTTTTTTTTTTTTTTTTGTAAGTATTGGAAGCAGTACCATTTTATGTTCTGGAAGGATTTTCTTTTTCATTGAAACAGTACAAAGAATGTGGCTGAATTAAAAGTGAATTGAAAATAGTATATGAAGAATCTTACTTAAAATAGACTTATAAGAAATTAGCACCATTGTTGTTGTACCATCTTAATCAACTTCGAACAGACAAACTAATGAAGTTACATGTAACCAATCAAGTTTTGATGATGATTCAAAAACACAGTATTCCAAATATAATCGCATTTTTCACTTCTTAGCCATTAATCCTAGTACATTATAGATACTAGAACACTTGAAAGATTTCAGACCTAGCTATTGTACACTCAATGTAAATGTGCATGGCTTAGTGGTTAAGGTGTCAGACACATGGTTTTGATTCCTGGACCAAACAACATGGTGTGTTTACTTGAGCAAAATACTTCATTTTATATTGTTTCAGTCCACTCAGCTGGTAACAATGAGTAATCCTGCGATGGACTAGTGTCTTATCCAGGAGGGAGTATATGCATCACAGAAACCAGATAACTGGCCTTATGAGTCCATGTGACTCAAGAAGGATCTATCGTATTGTAAGCTCACCAAATAAGTCATCTCTTATGAAACTATCCACCCTCTCCTATGTCCTCTCTTATGTTCACCTTTATGTATCTAGAGAGTTTGCTCAACCTTCCCATTACTGTAATGTTTTTGCCCAGCTACTCCCATCTACCCTATATAATGTTGTGCACTGGGGTTGATGTAATTGACTTACCCTCCCTCAACATTTCTGGCCTTATGTCAAATTTTGAAACTAATATTTGACAACCTGCAAGCAGTGAGCTGGCAAAATCATTAGCACACTGGACAGAATGCTTAGTGGCATTTTGTCTGTCTTTACATTCAGAGTTCAAATCCTGCTGAGGTTGACTTCATCCTTGTGGGGAGGGGTCAATAAAATGAGTGGCAATTGAATACTTGGGTCAATGTAATCAACTTACGCACGACCCCAAAATTGCTGGTTTTGTACCAAAATTTGAAATAAATATTTGGCCACCCAACTCAGAGTTAGGACTAAGGGAAGGTGATTGAATACTGTTTCTAATGTATCTAGAAATTTCTGGGTGACTAAATGTGTGGATGCAGTGACTATATGAAAGCTTGCTCATATATCTGTGTAGACATTAATTCTTGTATATTGTATCACATCCTGTACATCATATTTGTAACTAATACCTATATGTACACTTTTTTATATACAATAAAAACCTATCTTTTGCAGGTTCCCTCTTCGCTCTGATGCATTGTGCCGAGAGTTTGATTCACTTCTTGTCACCTTTGATATTTACGGTCATTTATGCCAGCACCCTGAGGTTTTATACCGGTTTTATATTTATAGTAGCAGCCATAATATTACTTATACCTGCAGGATTTACACTGTAAGTATCTCAAGAATTTAATCAATTTCTCACAAAAAATGTTTTCTTAGAAACAGGAATGGGGGTGGAGGAGGCATGTTTTTATTTTTGTATTGTTATTCTTTTTTTTTAAGGCAGCAGTCAAAAAAATAAATATAGGATTTATATGGCCAAATGCAGACATGACTGTGTGTTTAAGAAGCGTGCTTTCTAACCATTTGGTTCCAGGTTCAGTCCCACTGTGTAGCACGTTGGGCAAATGTCTTTTTCTATAGCCTCAGGCAAACCAAAACCTTGTAAGTGAATTTGATAGATGGAAACTGAAAGAAGCCCATCACACACCAACGCACACACACACACTTGTGTGTGGGTGTCCCTTTGTCTTGACATTGTGTGATGGTCGTAAATAAATGTCACTGTCATACAAGCAGTGTCCTTTGTTCCAATCTTCTGTGGAAACATGTCTGGCCACAGGAAAATATTGTTTTACTTGGAAACAGGTGATGGTTGGTGACATGAAGGACATTCAGTTATAGAAAATCTTCCTCAACAAATTCCTTCTGACCCATGCAAGCATGAAAAAGTGAACTTCAAAATGATGATGATGATGATACACACTTAGATAGCTCATTAGCAGTCTAATGGTGACCACTTTTTCTATTGTCTTGTCAGATTTATGTGAAGAAAGTTGTATTAATTTGATTAAACTAAAAGAAAAATTGAAAGGCAAATCTATTTGGTTTTGGTTTTAGACATCTTCAGAGTAATGGCTACTTAGTAAACTCAATTTTATTTGAACTAGAGGAACTACTTTGTGGTTGTTTAATGTGATAGAAATACCACTCAAATTACTTCTCAATCAAACCCTAGTATCTTAAACAAGGAAGGATAGATCAGTAATGTAGTCGTAGATACATTTTAAAAAGATGAGAGGGAAATAGCTGGCATACTTTTGATCATAAATCTACCTAATTATGGATAGCCCAGGGTTAAACAACTTGTTTTTCCTTGGAAACTCACCCCCCCCCCTCTCTCTCAAATCAAATAATTAATTCTAGATTGCTTAAGGCATTGTCTAATTTCTAACTGACTTCTTTATATCTATTGTGAAATGATAGGTGCACTTGTTAAAGTATTGTGATTATAAGCAACAGAAGATATTTGTTACAATAAACCTTCTGCTCTTTCTTTGGAACTATGTATATATATATATATATATAATGCTTTCACTTAGGCATAGCAATACTAATAACCTATTGTTCAAACTCAATATACATATGCTTCAGAATAATGTTAGGCAAGTACAGTGCATAATATGAATTAACTGTTTCTTTGTCATTCAATTAATACATGCATGCATATATACATACACATGCATACATATATTAATTGAATGATATCTATATATATATATATATATATATATATATGATATATATATACAAACATGTTTTGTCAATGAACAGGTCGCAGTTTCAAAACAGCAAAAATATTTTGACAAATTAAATTTAAATGTTGAAGTGAATCTAATGGTTTTTGTGTGTTTTTAAATGGCTTATAAACACCTTCCATGCTGCAATTGTTTTTGTTTCAGCACACAATCTCAGATCAAGTCACTTACTATGCAAGTACATCTCCATAATATATATATATATATATATATGTATATATATATAATTAATCAAAAAAAAAAACGAAGAAAAAACCAACAACGAGGGCATGGTACATGCAAAGTATATATATACACAATATACACACATACACTCTACCAATATTTTCATGTTAGTACATTTATTATTAAAAAAGCTAACAAAAAATAACAACAAACACAATATCAGTCATTCACTAATGAGTGCTATTTTAATTATTTGAGCAATAACTCCTGACATGTTTTGATCTTTTGACCTCAACAGCGAAGCATTAATTTTTCTGAACAATCCCATTCTTTTGTGCCACTCTGTCTATATAATTTTAAATATAGCGAATGGAAAACCTTCCTTGACTAAATGGGGTGGGGTATTTGAGAAGGGGAGGAAAGGTGATGGTTCTATGGCAGGTTTTGAGGGGCTGAAGTGTGATGGAAGGACAATCTTAGGCATATTGCGAGTTACTTGGCAACCTCACTAGTGCTGCTAACACACACAAAAAATTAAAATAAAATAAAAAAGACACCCAATACACTTTGTAAAGTGGTTGGTGTTAGGAAGAACAGCATCCAGCTGTAGAAACCAAGCCAAAACTGACATTAGAACCTTGACAAGCTGGATCTTGTCAAACCATTCAACCCATACCAGTATGAAAAATTAATATTAAATGATGATGACAACGACACTGCTGATGAGGAGGAGGAGGATGAAGACAGTGGCAAAGATGATGGTGGTTATAATGACGGTAACAACAATGATGATGATAATGTCAACGACAGTGGTAGCAGCGGCAGTGGCGAGGAGAAGAATGAAGAGTGAAGGATGTAGTTTTGTTTTGTGGATGGTGTTTCTCAATGATTTATGTCATGTATGGATTTGCTAAATTATTTCATTACATGTTTCTCTAATTTTCTTTCATGGAGAAAGTAAAGGCAATCGCTTTGGAAAATGTGTGAACTAGACTGGAATTTATATAATATATAAAAATTTCAGATATGTTTGTGGCAATATTTTGTCATTAAATATTTCATGCAATATATATTTGATGACAAGTTCCAGTCACCACCTTATCCAACCTGATAAGTGACATAAAATTGAACAAATATTTGGGAAAAGGTTTCAGTTAAGAACTACTTTGTGTTGAAATGTTTGGGGGATGTATTAAAAAAAATCATTGAGTTTTGTGTTACAATCATCATCATCATTTAACGTCCGCTTTCCATGCTAGCATGGGTTGGACGATTTGACTGAGGACTGGCAAACCAGATGGCTGCACCAGGATCCAATCTGATCTGGCAGAGTTTCTACAGCTAGATGCCCTTCCTAACGCCAACCACTCTGAGAGTGTAGTGGGTGCTTTTATGTACCATCGGCATGAGGGCCAGTCAGCGGTACTGGCAACAGCCACGCTCAAATGGTGCTTTTTACATGCCACCTGCACAGGAGCCAGTCCAGTGGCACTGGCAACGACCTTGCTCGAATGTTTTTTCACGTGCCACCGGCACAAGTGCCAATAAGGTGACGCTCAAATGGTGCTTTTTACGTGCCACCAGCACGGAAGCAAGACAGCTGCTCTGACAATGATCACGCTCAGATGGTGCTGTTAGCACTCCACTGGCACGGGTGCCAGTTATCGAATTTGGTTCGATTTCAACTTCACTTGCGTCA
>NC_068981.1:181341337-181343557 GCF_001194135.2 Octopus bimaculoides | reverse complement strand
GTGCCAGTCGTCGAATTTGGTTCGATTTCGATTTCACTTGCCTTAGCAGGTCTTAGCAAGCAGAGTTTAGTGTCCAATGAAGGAAAAGTTGGCACGGGTGCCAGTCGTCGAATTTGGTTCGATTTCGATTTCACTTGCCTTAGCAGGTCTTAGCAAGCAGAGTTTAGTGTCCAATGAAGGAAAGGTATGCATAAGTGGGCTGGTTACACCCCTGGCAAATGTCACAGGTTATGGTCTCACTTGGCTTGCCAGGTCTTCTCACACACAGCATATTTCCAAAGGTCTCGATCTAAATATTCAAGTACTGCCTTCAATTTTATTTTATCTCCTCATTTTTATTTCTAATGAAATACTAAAAACTATATCTCATTTATTCAATATGTTCTTTATTAAAATAGATAAATTACTTGATAGTTCATCTTAACTAGAAGATTTTCATTTATTCTTTTATATTTCTTATTTTTAACTTCTCTGTAAATTTATAATTACTAAGAGATATAATTTATACCAGTTCCTCAATTTCTATTGGTAATAGTCAAGATTCAGATATTACTGCTGCCATCAGAGCCTCAAAGAGAAAGTATGTTTTCTGTCTTAAACTAGCCATATTAGGCCCAAATAGTCTACCTGTTTTATGTTCAAGCTGACCAGATCCAGTCTCTCACACAATCTTATAATATCATTCTAAAAATAAACAATCACATCATTGAAATCTTGGAATTACAAGAAAATGCATGACTAATTCAAAACAAACATGCATTATATTTGAATTTGAATACTAAAGGCTTAGATTTCTGTTTGATAGAAGACTAAGAAAAAAAATCTTGTCCAAATTTAAATACAGCGAGAAAACAGCCCATAGTATCTTAGAAACCTACAATTTGAATCCCTTTAAAAGAATTTAATATCTTAATATGAAGTACTATAGATTCTTTCATTTATAAAATCATTCATCATTCTAAGTACTTTTATAATTTCCATTAACTCGCTTTGTACAAGTTTAGAATTTCTGAGTATAAATCCTGCCAAGTCTTGATTTTCCTTTCTGTTTGATGGGGTCAATAAAATAGTGCAAGCAGTTTATTGGTATCAATAATGATTGTACTTGACTCACAATCACAAAGGAGATAGCATTGTATCAAAATATACATATACATTCATCATTTCTCATCTGTTCTGATTCTATTTCTCCAACACAAAAGAAAATAGAATTCATCTGTTGTGTAAACAAGATAACTATATTGGTTTTTGTAATACTTGTAACAAAATCAGGACAGTAGTAATATAGTTCATATCAAGATTAGCTTGATTATTTCAAAATATTCTTATTGACAGTATATACTTTATCTAAGTCTATGAATGCCAACTAATGTTTGTTGTTGATATTGCCAAATTTAGCTAAATAACTTTGAGAAACAAGCCTGTAGATCAGTGTTTCTCAAGCATTTTTTTTACCTATAGACCCCTTTGATTCCTGTTTTACTCAGATGGACCTTTCTTGCCATTCAATGGTTAAAAAATCATATATTTTTATAATTAAATATTCTTAGGAATTATATAACAAAAATTGTTAGAATATTTTGTGTATTATAGAAGTATAACTAATTTATTGCAGATAAATTTTAACAACAAAATCTTATTGGGCCCTAGAAGGGCCATATCGACCCAGGTTGAGAACTACTTTTGTAGTTGTTACAATAACCCATCTTCTCACCTCTCATATTATGTGCACTAAAATCTTATATCTTATCTCAAAGAGGACTATCTGACAGATTGTTAATATTCACTCGTTAACAAGCTAATAAACTCCGCTCTCTGCCAATGTTTGTGTCTTTCATCAGTTGTTGTTGTTTAGGTCTGGGTCTCTCTGCTCAAGCAGATTTATGAACAAATGTATTTTGACCTTGACCAATGAGATTTTTAAAGATTGTGCGTGAGAAGACCCGGCAAGCCAAGTAAGATCGTTGCCAGTGCCCCTGGACTGGCTCTTGTGCGGGTGGCACATGAGATGCACCATTTTGAGCGTGGCCGTTGCCAGTACCGCCTGACTGGCTCCCGTAGGATTTTCGAGTGAGATCGTTGCCAGTGCCCCTGGACTGGCTTGTGCGGGTGGCACATAAAAGACACCATTTCGAGCGTGGCCGTTTTCGTGCGGGTGACACGTAAAAGCACCCACTACACTCTCTGAGTGGTTGGCGTTAGGAAGGGCATCCAGCTGTA
>NC_068981.1:181337656-181341327 GCF_001194135.2 Octopus bimaculoides | reverse complement strand
TGGCTCCCGTAGGATTTTCGAGTGAGATCGTTGCCAGTGCCCCTGGACTGGCTTGTGCGGGTGGCACATAAAAGACACCATTTCGAGCGTGGCCGTTTTCGTGCGGGTGACACGTAAAAGCACCCACTACACTCTCTGAGTGGTTGGCGTTAGGAAGGGCATCCAGCTGTAGAAACTCTGCCAAATTAGATTGGAGCCTGGTGTTGCCATCCGGTTTCACCAGTCCTCAGTCAAATCGTCCAACCCATGCTAGCATGGAAAGCGGACGTTAAACGACGATGATGATGATGATGTAGGACTCCATTATCCAATGTGCTTTTGTCTTTTATAAGGCAGTGGGATGTGATTTGAGGGAGATTTGTCTGCTATTTCTATCAGATCAAGCGACCTTTCAGAGGTGAACATTTTTGGCTGTTTATAGCATTTGGTTTAACACTTGGCCTTTGGGTGCATTTGACAAAGTCCACTCTGTTGCAAGCTTTTTGGCCAAGTTTCTAGTTGAAGATATCTTCTCTCTCTCTATCACTCTCTATCTCTTTCTCTCTATCACTCTCTCTCTCTATCACTCTCTCTCTCTCTCTCTCCCTCTCTATCTCTCTCTAGTCTTTGAGGTTAAAAACATCATGGGCACTTCCTTTCCTTTTGACTAAGCAACAAATAAAAAAAAATTTAAAGGATTCCAAGTGATCTCCTTTCTCAGTCCTAACTAGGTTTAACATAACTTGATTTTAGTTCAATGATTGGGACAAAAACCAAGGTTTTAGTGTAATATTGTTGTATGTGTATCCCTGTTGATATAACAGCTGCTCCACTGAATTAATTATCTCATTTGAACTAATGATCTCATTTGAAATTAATTCAGTTCACTTTCACTTTATCTTGCTAAAGTTATAAATGTTACTCTCTCATTTCTCATTCCACCAGCCTCATTGTCTTATTTGTATATGAACTCCCTCAGCACCCGCTGTTCTCACCTTTCCCTCTCTGACCTACTGCTATAACCATATCTCTTTATTCTTTATTGACTCTCTCAGGATCCTTCCCTACCCTAATCTATTACTCCCTTTCTGTTCCCCTCCTTTCACACCTTCTGTCCATTCTTACCCCCTCTAATGATAAACAACCCTAAACTCTACTTTACACAACTCACTCCATCTCTTTTTCAACTTTATCCCTCCCTTTTTCTCAATTAATCCATTCACTCTCTCCTGTTCCCTGCCATACTCCTTCAGCTCCCCCCCTTCTTACTTACCGTTCCCTTATGGCTCTGCTTAGAATCATCACCCATTCTCTCTTCTGTTCCCTCTAGGCTCCACTGGGTCTTTCATCTTGCAAGTTATGCAACGATCATCACTAGTGCTGCTATCATGAAAAAAGCACTCGGTACATGCCACACAATGGCTGGTGTTAGGAAGGACACCAGGTATTAGAAACCATGCCAAAGTAGGCATTGGTGCATAAGCAGTCTTCTGACTTATCAGGCCCTGATAAACCATCAAACCCATGCCAGCATTGGAAGCCAGGTGCAGCTGATGTTGATGGCAATGATGATGGATAGGTGTTCCAAATTGTAGCCTACAGTTTGATCCCTAACGTAGCTGAAATCTTGTGAAGAGATTGTGAAGGTCATAGATTGTGTGACTTTTTCTGAATGTTTTTTTTTTCTTTTTAGCTCATGACAGAAAACATAAGAACATAGTATACTGTATGCCCTGTGGTATTGCAACAGAAATGAGAAAATCTTACTGAATTTTTAGGAAAATAACTCATTTAGTGTAATTATACAAATTAGTTGAACATTCAGAATGGGGAGGAAGAAAGCATGTTTTCTACAGAAGAAAATTTTAATAGTAAAATTTTATTTCCAGTTCTGTATTTGTTTTTTGTTCATTTTTATATCACTCAACTTGGATCATATTCTAGATAAGCAGAATGTTAAAAATTCTAAATGCATTAGCTCTCCTAGACTAATTGAAGATTGTTGGCATCTTTTTTAAATCATTTTATCCAAAGTATAATGAATTCATAAAATTGTATACATTTTATGTACTAATAGACCCCAGCAAGGCTGGGTACAGCTACAGATTGCTATTTATTTCTGAAGTCTTTTCTTTCTTGTATTTCTCTATATTTTTCAGTGGAATCAAATACCTGGATTCTAAGATCAGTGTTGATTACCAAGCTATGGAAGACCGAGGTACAGAACTTGCAGCATCTCCCAGTGTCGCCAGTAGCTCCAACTTTGATGACTTAGCTTCTCTTGCTTCTTCACAAAACAATGCTCCAATCAGTACAATTTCAGTCTCTTAGTCAACGACAATCTTCAAATTTGTTTTCTCTATATTCTGCAGAAGTACTTTATTTATTTTGTTTTATCCAATTTGAGAAATTCCAAATTTTTGTAATGTTTATTTTTGTGTATGAGCCTACACTTTCTTCATTTACTTTACCTTTTAATCACCTTGCTCAATCTAGCTACCAAAAATCACCTCCCCCAGTTGACTCCCTACTGTTACTAGAAGTGGGACCACACATTTGAAGTGTGAAATTTTTAGACCTGTGTGTCCCCCAATAGAGACAGGCTGCTCACAGAAAGAAATGTCAGCAGACTTTTGTTTGATTGTTTAAACTCTTTTGTACCATATGCTCAGTAGGGTACCCACAGCAACCATCTTACTTCTTACCCACAGAGATCTGTTTGTCACATTTAAGAGAGACTACTGAAAAAAATTAAAAGTCCCCCAGCAGCAACAATAATGGTAACACAGCTCACTCACCTTAGAAACACATGCCAAGATTATGGTATACAGAAATTACATGAGAAAAAGTATATTCTTAATGAACTACCATCCAAGTAGCTATGTGTATGCATACACACATAGATATATAAGTGTATGTGTACACATAACTACATAGTGTTACTATTGAATTTACTATGCCTACAAAATATAGCATCAATTGATGTTGAGTTCAAAAGGAGGAGTTACTTACCAAATAATGATTGAGTGTTCTATGATCATTTCCTTCACTTTTATTTTTATTAATATTTAAGGTTGTCTAAATTTGTTTTACTACTTACTTTCTATAAATATTGTACATATGTACATTCTTGCATACATATATTTGTTCGTGATACTAACAGGAAACTAGAACTCAAAACATAAATATATATAATATTAATCAACTGAAGTTACAGAGTGGCTCAAGGCCAAGAGTTTCATGCATGGACACTCATCGGTGTATGAAACTTTTGGCCATTGAGTCACTGTAATTTCTGCAAATCCTACCAAAACAGTCACAGAGGTCTGGTGCAGGCTTCGGCCTGGCCAGCTCTTGTGGTACCATCCCACTCATGCTAGCATGGAACACGGACATGAAATGATGATGATGAGGAGGAGGAGGATATATTGTGGAAACTGAAACATCTTGAACTGTTACCTCTGACTTTCATGTTCCCAATTATTCAAAATGATTGAATTGTTTGGATATTTGTAAATGTGAAACTGTATAATGATTCAAGAAACTTCAGCTTCTGGTGAAATATATAAACTCCACTTTATGTATTGAATATTTTATTTCCATTTATAAACACAAGCGTCCCCACCAGTACAAACATACACATACACACACACACACTTATCTATATATATATATATATATATATAAAACCC
>NC_068981.1:181325833-181337639 GCF_001194135.2 Octopus bimaculoides | reverse complement strand
CTCCCCCCCCCCAAAAAAAAAAATTAGAAGGGTATCCAGGTAGAAACCATGCCAAAGCAGACATTGGAGTTTGGTACAATCCTCTGGCTTGCCAGCTCCTGTCAAACTGTCCAACTCATGCTGGCATGAAAAATGGACATTAAATGATGGTGGTATATAGGAATAAAAGTTCTTGGAAGTATACCAGAATATATATTAATGATATAGAAATAAGTTAGAAAATGGAGGTATGTTTTCTCTATAAACAGATATAAAAAGAAAACAGGATTTTCCTAAGGAAATGGTAGAACACTGCTTATCTTGTTTTTGTGTAATTGTATACATGTCTACTTTATATATTTATATAAATAAATAAAGACAAGATACCTCCCATTACCTGGCATAGTTCTGTACCATCAAAGTGTTGGAATTAGCAAGGGCATTCAGCCATAGAATCCATGCCAAAGCAGACAATAGAACTTGGTGCAGTTCTCTGGCTTGCCAGTTCCTGTCAAACTATCCAACCCATGCCAGCATGGTAGATGGATGCTAAATGATGATGATGATGATATATATATATATACACATACATATGTATGAATATAATGTATGTATCCTAAATATTCAGCATGTTTTGATTTTAAAATAAAATATAGTAAATGGTTAGCTTTAATGGAGAGATAACATCACAGCATGGACAGGTCTTGACATAGTTTCTCTGAATACTCTTGAGACATCACATGTTGGTGTGCATTCTTCCACAGGATGGAAATAGCAGGAAAAGATAATGATGATGATTCAGTTTCACACATATTTGTACAATCCTGTTTTCAAGAACTTTCTAAGGAGCAATGCTGATGATGGCACTCTAATTTATTAAAAGCCATGTATCTTAAACACCTAGACAATACCCAGTTATCATCAAGCTGTTTAGTACCACATGAATAAAAGATAACAAGAGGGTGCCACAACTGCAATGATCTCCAGCCATCAGCAGACAATGACCTTGTACTGAAAATTATTTAAAAATAGCTGTGTGTATGTGCATCATGTCTACATATAAATATTGAATAATTATTTCTTTGTCTATATATAAAATCCTTTGCTTTCTTTGATATAAGGTGGTTTGTAATTACTTCTCAGCCATTTATTATTAACAAGAGGTAACAATATTATTTAGGTTTATTATCATTATATTATTTTTTCACACACAAAGGCAGTGGATTGGTAGAATCATTAGCACATCAGATGAAATGTCTTGCAGTGTTTGTTCTAGTTCATTATGTTTTGAGTTCAAAATCCTGCCAAGGTCAGCTTTATTTTTTTATCCTTCCATGTTTGATGAAATGTAGTTCCAGTCAAGTATCAAGGTCAATATAATCAACTAATTCCCTCCTTTAAATTTTAGGCCTTGTACATATGTTAGAAGCAATTATTATTCACACTAAAAGGTAGCGAGTGGCTGAATTAGTGGAACACCATGAAAAAAATAGCTTTGGTATTTACTCAGGTATCTTTATGGTCTGAGTTCAGATTCCACTGCAGTTGGCTTCGACTTTGCCTTTTAGCATTCCAGGATTGGTAAACTTGGTACCAGTCATACATTGGGCTGGTTTAATGAACTATACCTTCCTACAAATGTGTGCGCTTCTATCAATGCTAAAAATTATTATTATTATTATCGCTTTACTTCTCAGAACATTTGGTCTTGTTTGTTCTGGTAGATTCTGTGAGAGCAGACAGCAGTCTGCTGTCAGAGGTTATTATTATTATTATTATTATGATTATTATTATTATTATTATCTATATTTATTTCGACTCTTTACATTTTGAGTTCAAATCCTGCCAAGATTAATTTTGCCTTTGATCCCTCTGGTATCAATAAAATAAAATACCAGTCGTGTACTGGGGTCAGTGATATTGGCTAATTCCTTTCCCTTGAAATTGCTGGCCTTGTACCAAAATCAGAATTATCAGCACACCGAACAACATGCTTAGTGATATTTTGCCCATTTTTATGTTCTGAGTTCAAATTCCACCAAGGTTGACATTGCTTTTCATCCTTTTGAGGTTGACAAAATAAAGCACCAGTCAAACACTTCAGACCTTTTGCCTATAGTAGAAAGAATTATTATTATTTTCATATCTAACATATTCTGCTTCTTGCTGGAGGTGTCATTAATCTACCAGCTGCTCACTTCTCATGAACTAAGATGGTGCATTCTTTTCAAGTTTCAAGAACTTTCCAGAGACTCCTTGCATTGCCAAATAATGTTTTCTAGATATGTTCTACCTTTGTTTCTATTTCTATCATTTCCAACTAATTTTTAATTTTTTTGCTCAGTTAACTAGGGCACTGACAATTATTGGAACAATGTACACTTTTTCATTGACCAGAGCTTTTGGATTTCTCTCCTCAGAGTTTTATTTCATGTCAGTTCTTCACATTCTTTATCTACAATTCTGTTGTACCAGGGCAAGCAATGTCTGTGGTCAAGCATGACTTCTTATCTGTTGGTACAATTTCAGTTTCCAGTGCTTGATTCTATGATTACAGTGGATCTTGAAGTCTCAAAGGATTTTAACTCTGTCTTTTTCTACCCACCGTTTGGTTCACTCAGTTTTTCATTGTTGTTCTGCCAGTGTTGGAATGTTAGCTACCATGCTGCATTGCACAAACTTCAGTATTTACCATCTTTCTTATGGTTCTTGTTGTCCTAAGCAAAAAGACTTTCTGTAGAGTCAAAAATTTCACTTCAATATCCACCATCTTCAACCAACCATTCAAACTTCTTGCAGCTGTTCTTAAGTTTCTGTTACAATTGAGATAGTGATAACTTCACAGCAATTTTAGATTCTCTGATGTTCGTATTTTAGGTCTTGGTATTTTTCTGTTCTCATGTTCTTTGTCTAACACGCAATCAATTAAGCAAGCAATATCAATTAAGCAACAATGTCTTAACCTTTTTATTGTGTATGACAATATCTGGGTGTGAACATTTTATTTGACTGTTTGAATTTTCATATCCACTCATGCTTTTTCATGGTCATTTATTGTTGTGCATTGCTTTCCATTTCACAAACCTTTTCTCTTCCTCTGTTTCATTTCATTATTGTAAAAATTCATAATGTTCACTTGCTCTCTATTAAGGTTATCTTTCTATGCAACATCTTTTAAAATAATTCTAATTAATATTCTAATTTTAGTTTGATTTTCTAAAGCATGTTTTTGTGTGTTTAAAACGATTAGTTAGAATAAATAGCATATCTACAGATTTTGTGCAAAATAGCAAAACTTCACTCAGACTAACAATGAAACTAGAAATGATTAGAGCAATATCTGAGATACAAGACTTTTAAAAAAATGGTTCTTGAAAATAGGCATGGTCATAAATAACACCTTTATAAAGACCTCCAGCTCCATCTTGTAGGAAAAGAAGATTTTTGAAAAATTTTTCAACAATATTATTTACCTCTTTTGTAGAATTTGAAAATGTAATATAGTTATCATCATCGGTTACTTTGAAGTAGTAGATTTGTAGAATAGCTTGAACAATTACTCAAAATGCTTTGTGGTATTTAGTTACAGTCCTTTTCGCTTTGAGCTTAAATCCCATTGAGTGCAACTTTATCTTTAATCTTTCTGATAAAGTACCAATCAAATATTGGAGTATAGATTTATATTCCTATAATGCAATGTAGATGTGAATTGAATTATTGCAGCAAACTATGACTGTTAAATTTCTTTTGTTTGAAGGAAATATTGAAAAAACAAAAACGCATTTGACTATTAATAATTTATAGTTTAAATAACTTTATAGACCTTTATGTATTTAAAAGGGATTACAGTTGTATTCTATCACAGAGGTGGATTTCTATTTGTTATTACAACTGAAGCCTCTTTTTGAAAGAGGTAGTAATACTAAGCTAACACTATTCTTTTGTTCATATTAATTTTGCCCACATTAAATGGATTGATAAAAAGAACGACAGCTAACTCTAGCAAGATTAGAATTCAGAACAACAAAAAACTGATATTTGGATACTTCAGAGAATCTAAGTATAACATTCTACTACCCCAACCCTTTTCACTACTGTTACACAACTGATAGTAATAATAACTAGCAGGGTCCATGGGAAAAAAAATTCCACATTTAATAAATCATCTATGTTCTAGAGCAGTGTTTTACACAGGTGTGACAGGGTTTCCGAGCAAGTAGGGCCTGCAGGTCTTGAAAGAAAAGGGGATGAAAAATTTTTAAATTTAATAAAATGTATGAGGGTTTTAAACTTTTAAAATTTATCTGATTCCATGGGGGGAAAAATAAGAATTATATGAATGTAAATTTTGTTTTATGTTTTCATTAAGAACGGGTGAGAATGGATCAAAAAAATTTCACCAATATTTGGGTGGGGGGTCTGGTATTTTTCTGTTTGAGATTCATTGCTTCTGGGGCACCCAGTATTCCTACTCCATCTCTCAAGCCAATACAGTATTTGTTTTCACTTCTTATTGGTTTAGCATCAGATCAAGGAGGCTGTCTAAAGTTCAAGCATTCCATGAGATTTTTTTTCATCAAGTAATCCTGGAAGTCAATATCTTCTTAACAGTTCTTTGAGAAATGTGACTGTCAACAACAATAGCAACCACAAAAATAATAATAATAATAATAATAATAATAATAATAATAATAATAATAATGGACTTAACAGAAAAAAAGTGGCATGAACATAAACCCGAAGGCATCATCGAAAATGATAATGCAAAGATCCTATGGAATTTTATGATTCAGTGTGACCATGAGATAGAGAATAGGAAACCAGACATAGTGTTGAGAAAGAAAGCAAACGATGCTGGGTGATAGATATAACATCCCCAGCTGACAACAAGGTATGCGATAAGGGAGAAAGAAAAGTCGATAGATATGACAGGTTAGCTTGGGAGGTTAAGCAGTTGTGGTCGATGAAAAAGGTGGTAGTAGTACCAATAATTTTCAGAGCCCTGGGAACAGTGAATAAAAAACTTGAGAAGTACATGGAACAAATAGGGGCTGCAATAAGGGTGGAGCACTTGAAAAAAACAGCACTGCTTGGAACCACTCGAATACTCTGAATGGTGTTCGAAAAATAAGGGGTGTTATCTTAGTTCACTGGTCGTGAACAGCTGGTACCGTAGTACATTTCCAGTGTTAGAAGCTGTGCAAAGACAATAAATAATAATAAAATTGTAATAAAGTTGTAATTTATTCCTCAAATTACTTTGGTATGAATTTTTCAACCATGAAAAATTATTTAAAATATTTTTTTTTTAAATAAGTGCAGTCACAAATTTAGTGGGATGGAGAGATATTTATCTAATAATTATTAATGCTATTATAAGCTATCCTTGTTTCTTTTGCAGCATTATCATAATATTCACTTATGATTTGTTACCCAAATATTATCACCTTTATATAAGAATTGATTGAGAACTGTGATCAGTGCTGCCACAAATGTTTTATTTTATCTTATAAATCCCTACCACTGAAATCCCAAAAGCTTTTGTATAACATCTGGCTGGTTTACTTAAAATATATAAATAAAACCAGAACCATTGAGACAATCATATAACTTGTAACTGACATATACTTGGCTTTAATTAGATTTATAAAATGTTGTTAGTTACCCCTTGAGCAAAGCACATATCCCATTTCTCAAATGGCTCAGTTTGACTCAGGTTGAATTAGTGAGAGAAGGAGCATTCGCTTGTAATTTATTGTGCAAAAATGTTCAGATTTGTGAAAATCATACCCCACTCTCCAATGCTAGTATGAAACTGTAATGAATGTAAAACAGCTTTAACTACAAAAATCCATTAAATTAATGTTATTGCAGATTGTGATAATGTCAGACCAATTTCTTGATAATGATGATAAATTTCATGCTATTTATTATGAGCCAAAAGCTAGTTCAGAAAGTAAGTTCTTTAAAATTCCAAGAGTCTTTTCTTAAATCATCAACTATGGAGAGGAAAGAAAAGGATTTTAAATATTCTTTAAATCAGAAAGATTCCATTGTTATTTGTAATGAATAGTAGGAAATGAATCGTGTTGTAATGAACATGGCTCTAATCTTCATCAAAATAAAGTAAAGATAGGAATGTGCAATGGTATCAAAATTTTTTATGGTTCTGAGATGTTTTATTTTCCTTTATTTCAATCTTCACTTTAAAGTGTCTTCCAACTAGAATGTGTGTCTGTATGATTGTACTATTCAGAGATTCAAATATGCTGACAGAAAAGTATGTTATCTCACACACTTATCTCTACTTTTTATCTTTATATGGATATATCATTGTTTTCTTTCAGTTAATTTTGCATTGGTTAAGACTATATTAGCTAAAATTTTGTTTAAGAAACTGGTTTTCCATCGTTACATTCAAAACTATTTCATCATCTGTCTGCTAGTTATTATTTATGAACCAACTTTATATATTATCCTTCCTGTACATTAATTAATGGAAATTTTATCCAATATCGCTAATGATTCAACCATTCTTTCTTTAGCTACACTATCTTTTGTGTGTTCTACCAACCAGTTGCATATTATATTCTTATTCACATCAATGTCCTACAAAACAAGGGCCATGTTGTCTACCATATATTGTTCTTCTATTCAGAAGAGCGTTTGAACTAGATTACCTTCTCCTTTCTAGTTTTTCTATTACATTACCTTTTCAAAGTTAGTATTATCATGAGACATCATGACATCCCAAAGAATTTGAGTTTTTCCAAACATGCTGACATATTACTCCTGGTTCATGGTAATATCAATCCCTTACTAAAACATTTTAAAGTCATATACGTATATAGGCTGCTATACTCCCAAATCACATGAGAAATACTTCTAAAAGAAATTCATATTAAAATTACAAGATTACTTTTTAACATGATTATTTAATACATTCAAAACCAAATAGTTGAGCGATTTACAAAAATAAAAAAAAGAAAAGAAATTAAGCATATTTGTTTTCTCCTATATATGATGAAAATACCAAGCAAGTTTTCAAAAGTATTCTTTCATTCCCTTCTTAGGCTGTTTATTAATGCATGATGTAACTATTAAAAAATAATAAACAAGATATTTTTTTTTATTTTACATCATTCCTCCTATGAAGTAGGTTATTTATAAAACCACCCACATACAACTCTCATATATTAACCACATGCAGGCACTGACATATGGCAAAACAGCATTACCTTATTGAGTTCTGGAATCAGAGTTGTGCAAACTGGATTTTATGGTGGCTGGAAGATTCTTTAGCAATAGGCTAGGGAAATTTTATTAAATTTAGTTGCAAAACTCAGGCTTCTTTATCTGCCTTTCATTGTTCTGTTAAGGCTGAAATTGTGCCCTTGGTATTCTTAATCCTTTCTAGACCTAAGTTGGTTTAGTCTCAAACAGTTTGCTGTGATATGAAAGGTCTGATGCACACAAACATCAGTATGTGTATATATATATATATGAAAAATCCATGCTAGCATGGACAATAGGTATTAAATGATGAGGATATATATATATATATATATATATATATATAGTGTGTGTGTGTGTGTGTTATATCAAAAGTTCCACTCTTGGCTGTTATGAACAGGCATAAGCAAAACTTATTATATAAATATATATCTATCCCCTCTGCCATATATTGAGTTCTATATTAGATAATGTGTGCACTATGTAAAATGTATTTCTACATACTTTACAACTCTTGCATTAATATGTATGTAATGTACTCTCCCATTATTGGTAAGGGTCAACAAAAAAAAATACTCCATCCAGTGAAAGATAAATATCAAATTAACAAAGGATTAAAGTTTGAGCTATTGTTAATGTCATGCCTCTGGAAATACAATGGTTGAACAAGCTTGTCTGACTAGCGTATTTTCATAGGCATAAAACTAATTAATAGTAGTTCAAATTTAAATCCTGTGTATATAAAGTTAATTATACAGATGACAGTTTGGTGTAGTTACCACTATGCAATACTGACATATGTAGTTTCAATGAAGAAATTTATGAGAGTCATCTTGACTTTGAGTACTGCATTCATTAACTTAAAGTGTCAGGTTTCATATCTCATTTCCGTGGTTAAATTACTGACACAATTTAAATTTTCACTTTTGAAGATTGGGTAAAAAAAAAAAAACCTTTGGTGATATTCTTGGTGTTAGTTTGAGACATACCATATTTTAACATGTATAAGGAACCCTTTTTTGTCAAATTATGTTAAAAAAATATGGGAGTTTCTTATACAGGGATAGTATGATAAACCCTTACGAAATCTTTTTTCCAAATTTTAAGCCCCAAAAATTAGGGGGTTCCTTATACATGTTAAAATATGGTAAGTAGTTCTCTTATTTTGGTGTGATATCTAATCAAAGATAACTCCAACAGCCAGTTACGCCCATGAATTTGACTGCTTTAAGATAGCCAATGAGATTTGGCAGCTGGCTTAAGTTGACGTGTCAGTCCACTGGTTGAATATTCACCCGTTTGTATCCCATCGATGTTGCTGTGCTGGGGGAAATTACCAAGACACATAAACCCTCAATATCCCATTCCATTTATCTATAACTAATCTATGACTTTAACCGAGATGCTGTTCAGTTCTGTAATCAGTATTATTAGCTTGCGACACTGAATTCAAGTCCTTCCATGAACAAAACTACTTTTTTTTTTTAAATGAACTGACTTTCTATCCATGGATGTCAGGCGAATGTATCTTTAGGGTTATTTAATATCTTGAAAAGTGAGATAGACTGCAGCATACAGTGATATTTTCTAGTAGCTGCAGTAGATAAAAAAAAAAAGAGAAAAAAAATCAAAGCCATTACTGTAAATTACCTTTTTTTTTTTTTTTTTTTTTTAAGTTTCAGCTTAGAGCTGCGGCCATGCTGATGCACCACCATTGTATATAATTTAAAACAGGCTTTCAGTCCATTATCATGTTTCTCCTCAAGAATAACTCTTTTTAAAACTATTGGAGAAATGCATATGAAACAATCCCAATAATTGCAATTTGCAATTGATTGTTCAAGAATTTTTTTATTGTTTGTTTTCATTTGTTTTATTAGATTTTTTTTTATGTGTGTGTGTGTGTGTGTCTTTTTTTTGTGTGTTTTTTAATTTTTTTTTTATATTTATGCTACAAATTCACTGAAGAGAAAAATGGAAAAATAATTTGCTGAGCACTAAATGCTGTTTCTATATTTCTATATTGTGAACAATAAAGAATTTCAAATCTGAAATTTTAAATTGTGAGTATGTGTGTGCACACACACACACCCATGCAGTTATACATTTATATATATATATATATATATGCACACATATATACACATGCATACATACATGTGTATGCATATGCATATATAAGTGTGTGTGAATATGTATGTGTATATATATATATATATATACTTACATACACACATGTATATGTGTGTACTTATATATATATAAATGTGTGTGTGTGTATATATGTATGTATGTGTTTGTGTATGTATGTTGTGTATGCATATATACATACAATTGTAAAAACAGATTTTGTAAAGCATTTTATAAAATTCAGTCTACCATTATTAACCAATAATTGTTTTTTTTTTATATATTTATTCTCTTTGCTCCATTGTTTTGTTTACCTTTTCTAGTTCCTTCAATTTATTTATTTATATATTTATTAAATTTTTGTCTTGTTGATATTTACTAGATTGCTGGTGTACATGCGAGTTGTCCAAGTGGTTAAGAAGTTTGTTTCACAACCACAAGATACTAGGTTCAACCCTATTGTGTAGCATCTTCAGCAAACGTCTTTTAGCTCAGTTCCAAATCCACCTAAGCCTTGTACATCAAATTAGGTGAATAGAAACTGTGTGGAAGCCTGTTGAATTATTTGTACTTGTAATTCAAAGGTTTAGCTTGTCACATATTGTGTCATGTACACATAGCCGGAGAATTACATTAAGGGTTCACATGTCTGTGGAATACTTGGCCACATGTTAATTTAACAGTCAAGCAGTTTAGTTGATCGAACACCTGAATGCTCATTGTCAAAACTAACTGAGTATCCATCAGATTGCTAATGGACGTCACAGACTTTTACTTCTCTAGTGTTCTACACTCATGCTAATCCTCTTAACCATGTCATAACATGTCTTTGTTTTGACATACCGTCATTTGTCTGTGTATATCATAGCCTTTTGTCTTGTACATGTGTTGAAATTTTATTTATTTTTATATTGTCATGCACTTTGTTAGTCAGTATATATTTTAAAATATTTTCTCTTTGCTTTTACTAACTCCACTAACTTTTCTGTGTATGTAAGTCTTTTTTTTTTTTTCTTGTTGACCTGCACCAGTAAGCAGGTTGTTGACACACACTAGTATAACTTCAAGATATTTTATTAATCTTTGTATGAGAAAAAAATATGTAGAATTTATTATGTGCGACATTCCATATTTATAAAATTCAGTGGACACGGTTTTTAAAACGAAATTGCAATTTTTTATTGTTATTATTATTAATATTAAATTATTTGTGTTAAATATGTTTAATACAAAATGTGTGAGTTGAAGTTACTTTTGCATTTGTGCATAATTGTCTTATATGAATCAAATTGGACATAGTTACATTATACAATATATATATATATATATGAATGTATATACTTAAATGTGTGTGTGTGTGTGTGTGCATAAAAGTACATAGTATACAAACATATATGCTGAAGTGACCAGTTGAATTACCTAGAACACATTTATTCAGAGTAATCTGTTTAGCCAAAGATATGCAGAGGTGCTTGTAAGTTAATTTGCCAAGGTTTGTATGTATCACTGTGTGTGTGTGTGTGTGTGTAGAAATGGGTGGAAGACTACTTAATTCATGTAGTAGAGTTTATTTATTTGTTCCAAGAAGATGATTCTCTCTGTTTCTACTCAGTTTCTTTAGATGACAAAAACTTGACTCATCTTTTTATTGCCCAGCAGGAACGCACATAATGAGAAACTCGCAGTAGCAACCGATTTAACTCATCAGCTTTGATGATTGTATATATCCTGTACCTGTTTTGCCATGATTTTGTTTTCTTCACCCTTTCTATACCTATGTTTCTACTATCCAATTAAACTACAAGTTTGCCACACTTCACCACCTGTGAACTTCATGAAGCTGTGCAAATAGAAAATCCAGCTGAACAGTTCACTCTCCCACTACATATTGAAATATAAACCAAAGATCTGCTATGAAAGTTTCTCAAATCAGCCGTTATTTTGAAGATCTTTGTTATCAATTATTGTTGTTCAATAGATTGTGATATTTTATCTTACACCAGCTCCTGTTGTTATGATTATCTTGCTTTATTGATATTTATATATTTACTTTCCTGACACATTTATTTTGTTTATGGAAAAAAAAAAAAAACTATTGATTTCAAATTCTAACTGAAATAAAAGTTCCATGAATCAAATCTATTAATGTTTGTCATTTTATAATGTGTTCCGTGTTCTTTATTAAAACTTAAATTGTTTTTTTAATTATTTATTCAAAAAAAGATGAAAAACTGTCTATAGCCTTGTGGGTGGATTTGGTTGACAGAATCTGAAGGAAGCCCTTCACATTTGGATGTGGATGTGTGTGTGTGTGTGTGTGTGTGTGTGTAGGCGAAGGAGTGGCTGTGTGGTAAGTAGCTTGCTTACCAACCACATGGTTTCGGGTTCAGTCCCACTGCGTGGCACTTTGGGCAAGTGTCTTTTACTATAGCCTCGGGCCAACCAAAGCCTTGTGAGTGGATTT
>NC_068981.1:181324775-181325629 GCF_001194135.2 Octopus bimaculoides | reverse complement strand
ATAAGTCCTGGGGTCAATTTGCTCGACTAAAGGTGGTGCTCCAGCATGGCCGCAGTCAAATGACTGAAACAAGTAAAAGAGTAAAGTGAGAGTATATATATATATATATATATATAAATTAAAAGGGTAAAGGTTTATCAATTTATTAATTTATTAATAAATCAACAACTAATAATTTTTACCAAGCCCTTCGGTATGTAAGCACCTTTATCGGTGGAGAATTTATTTAAAAGTTCATATACATTTATAAACATAATTAAGGGATCAGCAAACATTTGCTTCACCACATACCGAAGTTCAGAAATAGCAGCTAAAAAAGCGAGGTTTGATCAATAAGTATCCGGACTGTTGCCATAATAACAAAGTTAAGGCATGCAGAGTAAAGCCGCTTGGCAAAGAATGACCTTAAATGCCGTTGTGCATGTGCACTAAGTTTTAACATTCTAGCTCACTTCCACTGTTTACAGCAGCGCTTGGAAGGAATGTGTGTAGAGGCCTATGCAAAGTTGGAGAGGTGTGTATGAGCTGCACACAAGTGTACGAATGGTTCAGACATTTCCAAAATGATCAAAAAAACATCACAGATGTGCATGCAGCTGTGAGTAGAAATCGTCAAATCACCATCCATGAATTATCAGGGGATGTGCAGATTAGTTACAGTTCAGTTCAGTTCATTATCACTGAAAATTTGGATGAGACACATGTCTACCAAGTTTGTGCCAAAAAGACATTTGGGTTTCAGTTGCACAAGATATCCTTGGTTGTGTTGAAAATTATGAAAACTTTCTGAACACTTTGTGTAGACCTCTGAGCAGGTATTGCCAAGCTTTTGGCAAATTTTGATGCAGATTCTC
>NC_068981.1:181323804-181324765 GCF_001194135.2 Octopus bimaculoides | reverse complement strand
ATGTCCGTTTTCCATGCTGGCATGGGTTGGACAGTTTAACTGAGGTCTGGGTGCTTTTTGAAATTTTAAGGTGTTTCCATTATTTTGTCCCACCCCTATGGTAGTCTGACCTTAGAGTCCCTCTTAGCGTGAGGCATTCTTGTATAGTAATGCCCTTATATAAATAAATATATTTTGGGGAATAAATGATGGATTTTTTCCCTTATGAGATTTTTTTCACGCTAGCTACTTGATAAATTCTTATAAAAGAATTCATCCTATTATTGAATTTATATATATATATATATATATATTGTTGGTGTTAGGAAGGGCATCCAGCCATAGAAACCATACCAAATAAGATTGAAACCTGGCGCAGCTCCCCAGCTTACCAGTTTCAACCAAACTGTTAAACCCGTGCCAGCATGAAAAACGGACATTAAATGATGAGATGTATGTATGTATGTATGTATGTATATGCATAGATATATACAGGGATCAAAATTTCAAACAAATTTATTTTAATATGGGGTAGGACCGCCTTTGGCAGTAATTACAGCTTGAATTCTACGAAGTATGGACTCATACAAAGTTTGAATTGTTTCCAAAGGAATTTTTGTCCATTCTTCAGCTAAAACAGTCTCCAGTTCTTGTAGTGATGATGGTGGAGGATATCAACTCCTTACTTGTTTTTCTAAAATGCACCATAAATGTTCTATAATATTGAGATCTGGGAACTGTGGTGACCAGATAAGATGTTCAACTTCACTAGAATGTTCCTTGTGCCATTCAGTAAAAACTTTAGCTCTGTGAGTTGGTGCATTATCATCCTGAAAGATTAAGTTTCCCTCCGGAAATAATTCTGCAACCATAGGATGAATTTGATCAGATAAAATGCTTAAATAGTCTTTACTATTAATTCTGCCATGAAGGAAAACCATTGGGCCAGTGGATTTCCAAGATATAGCCCCCACCCCCACCC
>NC_068981.1:181311074-181323686 GCF_001194135.2 Octopus bimaculoides | reverse complement strand
GTAGGCTGGGTCAAATGCTTCTTTTGGCTGTCTCCACACATATACTCGGCCAGTGGTGGGAAATAAGGTAAAGGATGACTCATCAAGAAAATAACATTCTTCCACTGCTCTAGGGACTAACTGTGTAGGTTTTTACTCCACTCTAAATGCTTTGTAATGTTTGTTTTTGAAAGTAGTGGTTTTCTGATTGCAGCCCTCCCATGAAATCCGGCTTTGTGCAGCTCCCGGCAAACAGTTTCTGTGGAAACTGGGTTCTCTAGGTGGTCATTAAGCTCTGCAGTAATTTTAGAAGCTGTACTTTCTAACAATTCACATAAGAGTCCGACGGTCCCTATCTGAAAGTTTTGGTTTTCTTCCGAAGTTTTGTTTTGACAAGGAGGTTTTTCCCTCTTTCTCAAAGACTGTTGTTACTTTCGAGACAGTACTTCTTGATTCACCAAACATTTTGACTGTTTTCGTTACGCTAGCATCTGCCATATGAACATCAACAATTTGATCTCTTTGAAAGTCCAATAGATCTGTCATTTTAATTATCTTTTTCTGATATCTGAAAAGAAACAGCAATTTTAGCAAACATATTAAGCAACACTAATAATAAACTAAAAAACATAAAAATAAACGAGCTTTTGACAGTTCTATAGATATTTCAAAATTATGATGCTAGGTGTTTCCATTATTTTGTCCAACGCTTGCATATATATATATATATATTTATGTACTCTTGTCTTGACATCATTTGATGGGTGTAAACAAGCATCTCCATCATACAAGTGAGGTTGTTTGTTTCCAGTCTTCCATGAAAAACATACCTGGCTAAAATATTACTTTGCTTGGAAACAGGTGAGGATTGGCAGCATGAAGAACATCTGGTTGTAGAAAAATCTGCTTCGACAAATTCCGTCTGACCCATGCAAGCATGGAAAAGTAAACATTAAATTATGATGATGATAGCATTTGAAGTTTCTCTCAGTCTGTTGATGCCAATATGGTTGGTATTTAGTTTGAGTTTCTGCAAGTTAATTCTTGCAGAAATACCTGAGTTGTCAGGTAGATGTTCCAGAAAGTTCTCCAGTGCAAGGATTGGAGAAAAGCATTTAGTGTATGGTTTTGGGGCTGAGACAGAGTCGAGATGACAAGAGGTAAAGAAATGGATGCCTTGTGTAGTGCAACTGGTATGGAACACCAGGAGACATTGTAATACCTGTGAAGGAGTAAAAGAAGGACAGGGAAAACACACCACATTAATGAGCCAATGATGTAGTACGTTGGTGAATGAAGGTTTGCCATGTGGGCACAAAATTCTACCCTACTGAACACAGTTACATGAGTTCAAATTTTAGTTTAACCAATTAAAATATCTGAGATGAATTGATATCAACCTCATCTTTAGAGAGTCACTTCATATATGTATGGAAGTATATGTGTGTCTTTGTGTTAATTCCCCACTCCCATGCTTAGTAACCAGTGTTGGTTTGTTTATAACCCTGTAACTGAGTGGTTCAACAAAAGACACTGATACAATAAGTACTGAGCTTAAAATCTAAGTACTGAACTCAATTTGTTTAACTAAACCCTTCAAGGCAGTGCCTCAGCATGGCTGCAGTCCAATAACTGAAACAAGTATATGATAAAAGCAATATTATTTTGTTTTTTACACCATTTTTCGAAGCTTTGAAAAATTTGAAAATTAATCTTTTTATACTCTTTACTCTTTTACTTGTTTCAGTCATTTGATTGCGGCCATGCTGGAGCACCGCCTTTAGTCGAGCTAATTGACCCCAGGACTTATTCTTTGTAAGCCTAATACTTATTCTATTGGTCTCTTTTTGCTGAGCTGCTAGATTACGGGGACATAAACACACCAACATCAGTTGTCAAGCGATGGTGGGGGGGACAAACACAGACACACATACATATACACACATATATATATATACATATATACGACGGGCTTCTTTCAGTTTCCGTCTACCAAATCCACTCACAAGGCTTTGGTCGGCCCGAGGCTATAGTAGAAGACACTAGCCCAAGGTGCCACGCAGTGGGACTGCACCAGGAACCATGTGGTTGGTAAGCCAGCTACTTACCACACAGCCACTCCTGCGCCTATAAATATTATGTTTTCAAATTGATGTATCAAAGCCATCTGGTCTGTGGCAGACATGTGGTTCCATTCCCCTCTTTTATCATGAGCATCATAAGAAGCTTGCTTTGCAACCATATGGTTTCAGGCTCAGTTCTACTGCATGGCACCTTGGGCAAGTCTCATATCCCAAAGCCCCAGGCTGACCATTGCCTTGTGAATGAATTTGGTAGATGAAAACTACAAAAGCCCATTGTATGTATATTCTTCTATCCTTTACATGTTTCAGTCATTTGACTGCAACCATGCTGGAGCACTACCTCAAAAGGTTTTAGTCAAAGAAATCAATCCCAGGACTATCAGTCTCTTTTGCTGAACCACTAAGTTACAGAGACATAAACATACCAACATCAGTTGTCAAGCAGTGGTGGGGAGATAAACACACACATAAAGATATATATGCATATGTATATATATTGGAAGGTTTGGAGGTGATGTACAGGCATTATATATAAGAAAAAATACTAATCAGATGTCTGGATGGTTGTCAATTTCTCTTTTCCATTGACACTCCCTTCATACAATGGGCTTCTTTCAGTTTCCATTGGCCAAATCCACTCACAGCCTGAGGCTATGGTAGAAGACACTTGCCCAAGGTGTCACGTAGTGGGACTGAACCTAGAACTATGTAGTTGGGAAGCAAGCTTCTTACCACACAACCACGCCTGCACCTGTGTGTGAATATTTGTGTTAGTGTTTGTCCTCTGCTCTCTACTACTTCACAACCAGTGTTGGTTTGTTTATATCCCTGTAACTTAGCAGTTTGACAAACAGAAACCAACAGAATAGCTACCAAACAAGTACTAGGTTCAATCTGCATAACTAAAACCTTTCAAGGTTGCGCCCCAGCAGTCAATTGACTGAAACAAGTGAAAAATAAAAATAAATGTGGTTTTTTTCCCCCAAATATATGAGCTGTTATTTATAGCTTCATTTCTATTTGAGCAACTTCGTTAAAAGATTTATTTTAAGCATATATTTTTAAATGACACTATGTTATATTCAGAAAATGCGAAATTGTTAAAAATAATCAATAATGTATTTCTATCACACTCTAAATAAACTCTCTTACAACCATATCTAACTATAGAATCAATTGAGTGGACTTCTATGTGCATCATTGCTTGGCCTATTTTCATGTAAAGATAAAATATCTATTAACTGTCTTCCAAATCTGAATGAGACAACTGGGCACTGATGTTTGGACTCTCATGATTTGGCATGGATGACTGGACATTCAGCTTGTTTTTGGCAACTATAATTTTTGGCACTGGTGGCAAACTCACACACTCACTTGTGCACATGTATGTGCAGAGATATACGCATACAAAAAGAGAGAGTAATAGAGAGATATTACAATTTATTAATGTGGTATGAGGGAAAGAGGGTAGTTCACCTACCCCTCAGATCCTGTTATAACTTTGATCATTTCCAGCTGAGATATAGCTATGGCCAGAACCTAATAGCAAATTCCCTGGACTCACATGGCCACCATGTCCATCCTGAGCGACAGCCCCAAAGCAAAAGAGGCCCATGCTAGTCAGGCTTCCACTCACATGACCTCCCTTGTTCCTGTCTTTCCAACAAGATCCCTCAGTTGTTCACGTGACATCACTGATCCTATTCTTCCCCAGTTCCTCACCTTCAATTAATTGAACACAAATGACATAAACACTTTCACTCTTCTCATACACATAAAGAGAAATACATTCACAAAGAAAGAAAGAGAGAGAGAGAGTCAATTTCTCTCTTATTCTCTTTTCCTCAGTCACAAGCTGACATCTAACTTGTCAATGGCAAACCTTGTACAAGCTTTATTTTAGAGTCTTCTTCCACATGACTTAGCAGTAAGCCTACTACAACTACACCAAGAGATACTCTCTTAGCAGACGAACATTTGTAATCTACTTCCATCTCATTGCAGTTGCGATAAACCTTGTAACAGTTAAGTAATAGCTGTAAATATGAACATTTATTGTGTCATTCTTTTCAAGCAACCCAAAACTACCAACTGCGCGACATTCAGCTTTACACAGCTTAGCACTGTCCGAGCATAATCATAGCCAGAGCAGCTGTCTGGCTTCTGTGCTAGTGGCCCGTAAATAGCACCATTTGAACGTGATTGTTACCAGCGTTACCTTACTGGCACTTGTGTCGGTGGCACATTAGAAAATCATTCAAGCGAGGTCATTACCAGTGCCACTGGACTGGCTCCTGTGCAGGTGGCACATAAAAAACACCATTTTGAGCGTGGCCATCGCCAGTACCGTGTGACTGGCCCTCGTGCTGGTGGCACGTAAAAGCACCCACTACACTCTCGGAGTGGTCGGCGTTAGGAAGGGCATCCAGCTGTAGAAACTCTGCCAGATCAGATTGGAGCCTGGTGCAGCCATCCAGTTCACCAGTCCTCAGTCAAATCGTCCAACCCATGCTAGCATGGAAAGCGGATGTTAAACGATGATGATGATGATGATGACAGCCTTTTCTCAAACACTCTACCAATAACAATCACAATTATACCACTACATCTGGTAACTTTAACATAATACATACTGAAGGTACACAATAATTCAGCGAAAAAGAACATGGTTTATGAAGTAAACAATAGGAAATTGGAGAATAAAAAAAAAAGAAAGGGAATCAGTAAATAAATAATGTAGAGACATGCCTTCTGCCTGAATTATGCCTCATCCCAAGGAAAATTGGTGTACCCTTCTAAAATATTTGGGGGCAATTCTCATGGCATTCAACAGATCACTGTATTTTAATGCCTTATTTTGCTCGACTATGGGTGCAGTAACCTTAATCTCTGCCACAGTTTTAGGGATATGTAAGTTTAATTGTAATTGATAGGAAGTTTGGGTATGGCTGCAAGTTGAGAAGGTTGGTTGAGAAAAAGGCTGGGTTTGAAGAAGGGCTGCGTATTGCAAGTTCTCATGAGAAGGCATGTGGCTTAGTGGTTAAAGTATTCAACTCACAATCATAAGGTCATGAGTTCGATTCCCAGCATGTTGTGTCTTTGAGCAAGACACTTTATTTTGCATTGCTCCAATTCACTCAGTTAGGAAAAATGGGTTGTACCTGTATTTCAAAGAACCAGCCTAGTCGCATTCTGTATCATACTGTGTCTACTTGAGAACTATGTTAAGAGTACATGTCAGTGGAGTAGTCAGTCACTTGCATGTTACCATATATGCTGACATATAAAATGACTGAGTGTACCAAGACGGCCCCCACCCCCACCCCCGCCCAAGATTTCCATTTAAAAAGTAGGTTTTGAGCTATACTTGCTTATAAGACTACCCCAAGTTTTAGTGGAAAACAGCTCCAGTGCTGAAGGTGTAAGCTTTATAGCTAAAGGTATTGGGTGAGTTATAGCTGCCCCAATGGCTCCTGAAGTCTCTGTTTTCTTGTGTTTCAATAAAATTTTAACTATGTTTCAATCAGGAAACTTTGTATGTAACAATTCTGCAGTCTTGGTTGTTTAAATTCATCCAGTTCTTTTCAAAAAGCAGCCAAATATTGTAAATCACCTACTATAATACACAGCAAATGTACTAGTTTTGGGGTGATTTTTTTAAAGCTCAAATTCCATCCTGTACTCTGGCATATATGGTAATGTCAGGAGCAGGTTGTTCCATTGATTGGATCAACTGGAACAGTCATCATTGTAACCACCAGACTGCCAGTAAGTTAATAATTTCTAGATGCCTTCAAAGATATTAACGCAAGATGATTTATACTCATTATAGATTTCATTCAACCATTACAAAATTTTTCACAACTGCAAAGAGTTGGAAGTAAATACAAATGTTAATCAGATTTGACAGAGAATCTCTGTTGTAGAAGTTTACTATTAAATTGTGTGGAAAGAGAAAGGTATTGAATATAAAGCTTGAGTGAGGTTTGCCATTGACGACAAATTAGTTATTTGCATGACCGAGGAAAAGAGAGAGAGATGTTAACTCTCTGAAAGGTGCAGATAGAAAAAGAATTGCCATTTTAACTGTCTGACATCTCAAAAGGGAAAGAGGAAGCTTTTCTATTACAGCTGTACTAATGTCAGAGGTTGGCCTTTGACAATGACATTGGATTATCTATCTAAATCAAATTCAGTTTTCATCAAAGAGAGTTGCAAATCTGACAGGTGACACTCATAAATTCTGAGTGCAGATTCAGAAAACAATAGACATAGGCATGAAAACTAAGGTTTTAATTCTTGGGAGCAAATGAATCACTAACAGTGGCATCCTATGATACATTAGCCTCTAGCCTAAGGACAAGCAATGAATCTATTAGACTTCTTCAAACTGGATGAATATGGCTGAAAAAGTTTTGATTGCAAATTTGCTAGATCAGCATTAATCTGGTGCTTAACAACCATAACTGATTAACAATAAACAACTTTACTCAACCTATATAGTCATCCAAGTTTTTTTTTTCTTTTCTATTTAACACCACTTATGTCATCACCATTCATCAATTACTGTCTGTTTTTACAAGCCTGTAAAAACTGGACAGTAGTATTTAAACATCTGCAAGCAGAACCTTGAAAATATATTATAAGACAGTTCAATCAATTAGGCAATATTGATCTGTGAAAAATATATCAATGACATATATTTACCATTTGTTTGAGTGGCACAAAAAAAAAGCAATTCCCATCTATATTTATTCCAATTAGAATACAATATCCCTTTCTATAATGCTATTTAATAATTAATGTTTGACCAAGGGGTGTAAGTTAGTCCAAGAAATAAAGAGAAAGTACACACAAACTTTGCAGTCCCACCCAGATGGGTGAGGCTGATGTAAATGATGTCCAGTTTGCAGAGACAGAAGTGGCAATGAGTGAAACAGGAAAGCACATATGTGAGAACTTGTGGTTAAAGTATGTCAATGAGTGAATCTACCAATCAATTAAATGGATTTCATATGGATGAAACCTAATTGTTTAAACAATACAAATGTTTTCATCTGCACATTAATCCATCAGATAAGAACCATACAAAAGATTAAACAATTGTGCTGACTGATAAACAATATTATATTCTTTTCCCATCAAAGCACGTCATTGTGCTCTTTTATTTTTACTTTCATTTTTCTATGCATGGCTTAAAGATGTTTCTTTTTACTGTTTGATGCCCTTTCTGTTGCTAACTCTTACCTGTTTTTCAAGTAAGGGATCTTTTATTTCACAAGGAAACAAGAAATGAGTGGATAATTTGTTGACAGGACAAGCGATAATGACCACACCACAGTTAGCGAATGATTTTAATAGAGCACCCCCCCCCCACACACACACACATCCAGCTTAAGGAGTAACCACATGTATATCCAGCTTAACCCTGCTATATGATGGTATATGGCAACTGATGACTGCATAGAAGCTTTTAAATGTACATTATAAGGTTATTACCTAGATAATATTGAAAAAAAAAAGAATATAATATATATACGAGGGGGTGTTGAAAAGTTCCTGGCTTTTGGCAGAAGAAAATACAGGAGGGTCAATTAATTATGATTTTATTGAACATATTCCCCTCTCAGATCCACACACTTTTTGCAACACTCCTTCAGTCTTTCTAAGCCCTGTAAAATAACTCAGTAGGCTGGGCCTCCAACCAGACTAGGAGCCAGAAACTCTGAGCTAAAACCTTTCCTGCCTGATAGTGTCTGTGAGGAAGTGAAGTCAAACAAAATCAGCCACAACAATAAATCAAGACAGAAAATCTAGAACCCACTAACCTTATATATCCTGAACAGAGCCTGAAGACACAACACAAGTTGTGCCTCAGGCACATGGGGATGAGAATAGTCATTCACTGCAGCAGTTAGACAGTGAGAACTACTATCATTCTTGTGTTGCTGAGTGCTTAGTCCCATTGTTTCTAGGGTATGAGACATTTTGGCAAGCAGCCACTTTGATACTATGTATTTTCCTTCACTGATTCAACACTAACTCTTTGACACCAGACGTTTTAATATATCTCTTGTTCTCTACCTCTTTCTGTCAACCCCTTTCTCTCATTCTCTTACTCTATGTGTATATTTGTGTGCATGTATGTCTGGGATTGATAAAAATGAAATATCATGGAAGTACAGGGGTTGATGCAAACAACTAACCCCACTCCCTTCAAAATTGCCAGCCTTGTGCCATATTTTAAAACCATTTTCATTGCTGTTAATACAACCCACCAATAGTAACAGTCATCAGTTACCTTCTCAAATTTTCATCTGCTGAATTTTCACTTGTCTAGAACTGCTATCACAACTAGCATACACACACACTGCTAAGTATGTCAACAAAAATATTCTCACACATACTCATAGGTGTATGTATGGTTGTGTGGATATAAAATTTGCTTTGTAACCATGTGGTTCTACTTCACTGTGTAGTACCTTCTGTGAGTGTCTTCTGCTGTGAACTTGGGCCAACAAATACTTGGTGTGTATAATTGATAAATAAAAACTGTATGTATGTATGTATGTATGTCTTCTATTTGTTAATTATTATAAATCTTCCATTGAGGAGGGAGCCGGTTTCCAACAAAGATACAAGACTCCATCTTTAAGATGTTGTTAACACAGACAAATTCACATTTGGAACTTGAGAAAAGTCTAGCATATTTTTACTGTTCCACTCACAGAAATGTATGAATTAGCTGGTCAATTTCTCTTTCTGAAAATACCAGTTTATCTAGATTCTCCTTTCAGCATTTACTAACAAAACCTAGTGCTCCAATTATTATTAGTATGAATATGAATTCATAGTCTAGATGTAGAAGCTGGAGGTTTTGAAGCAGTTGTCCATAGACATCCTCTTTTTCTTTGATTTTCAAAGAGATATTTATATCTGCAGGGCAGCTGACCTCTATGATGGTACATACCTTTGCCCCTCTGTCCCAAACAACAATATCTGGCCTGTTCTGTTTACATTTGACAGAAGTTTTGATGGAGATATTCCACCAGTATTCCTTGAGTTGGGGTTTATGAACATATTCCATAATAGAGGGATTTTCTAAGTTTATTTCAGGACAGTCTTTTTTTGAGATGGCATTGTAAATTGTTTCAGCAACAACATCGTGCCGCATAGGGAGGTAGTACCATGACAACATTTTAGGACAGCTGCTAATCACATGTGTGATGTCTTCTACCGAAACATGACATAGCCTACACATGTGGTTGCACCTTGGGATTACAAGAGTGTCACTATCTTTCTTATTCATCAGGTACTTAGTGGCAAATCTCCTGTTCCTGGATTGCAAATGCATAACCCTCAAAGTGCAATGTGATGTAGTGGGCTGTGCTTTGTGTCAATTCTACTGTCTTCTTCAAGCTTCCGGGCAACATACCTATGCATAGTCTTTTTTTTTCTTTGTATGCTGAGTACTTCCCATCCAGGTCTTCTCTGAGGTAAGAGAGCCCAGCTGTTTTGGGGCTGTATAGGAGATAATCAGGAAGAGAGTGCTTCTTGAGGAGCTCACTGCCAACTCTTACAATATTGCTCACTTCACTTTTCAGCACTGCATCAATATATTTATTTTTGCTGCTGTTGTTTAGCAGGTGCTGCCAAAGTGATACTATAACAGTCTCTCGACAAATTGTCCTTTAACTCAGAGCTTTCAAAGACAAGTGATATAAAAAAAAAATTCTTTGTCAACAACAGGAAGGAAATCCATCTGTAAAACACAGCTATGATAAGTATTTCACCAACCCATGCTAGTATGAGAAAATGGACGTAAAATGAACAAACAGACATACATGCTCATTCTGACAAACAGATTAAAATGTTTTGTTCAGTAGTTTTGCTCGCTGTTTATTTTGGTGGACAAGGTGGACCGTCAAAAAAAAAAAGAAAAAAAACCCAAAAGGGAAGTGGATATGGTGACGGTCCGCCTTCATTTCGTAGATGTATTATATATATATGCCTGAGAAACACTACCCTCTTCCCTCTCAATAAGCACAACATATAAATAAACCCAGTGGCGTAGCTAGAGGGTGTGCCAACTGGGGCAGCTCATGAGTTTAAGAAATAATGTAGTCCTCGATACAAAAGTGTCACCCCTTGGCGAACCGCTCCTTGTCTTCTCCCAGTTATGCTATTGCACATGCTCAAATGCATACTTTGGTGAACCCAGATGCACACAGCATCAATCCTCATCTTATAGGGCATTTGGATGTGACTTCATAGAGTAATATAGGTAGGTGTGTCGTTTAGAAAATCAGGTACATCTAAATTTGTGACATTACGCATATTACATATGTAAAATATAAAAACGAATAGTCGGATGTGAGAGCAGTACTCCACCATCGAGTAGTTTTCACATCTGGGATGTAGCTAGCAGCATAAAGTCTATCATGGACACACTCCAACCTCTGGCCTCCAGATTTACTCTTTTCTTTTTCTATACTTTCTATTAATTCTAGAATGGCATTTGCTCCTCGGTACTAACTGATTGTTGTTACCTCCACCCAGACACTCTTATCTCACTCGTTTCTCCTTTTAGCATCCATGTTGTGTACAACTCACTCTGTACTATCCATTTCATCTAGTCTTTTGTTCCCGAAAACATCAACCCTCAAGAATTATTTCTCCGTAATCATCGACTTAAGACAGTTTAAGAAGAACGTTAATGACATTAATCTCACTAGTACTAGGGCAAAGAAAGAATATGGGCTTTTAAAAGACTTTGGCATCGCTCTTTCCTCCAGACCTAATAACAAATTCATTATTAGCGTAATTACAGGAGTTGGTAAATTCAGACAAATATAAAACTCCATAGAAGAATAATTGAAAAATGATTAAGAAAAATAAAATCAGTCAATTTGCATTCCTCAAAATTTTAATTTTAAAATCCTATTTTTATGAATTTGATGGATTTTGTTATACGTTCTCCCTTAATTTCCACAACCCTTGTTTAGTAGCAGACGGCAAGCAGTGGAATTATTTATTCGTAGATTCTAAACGGAAACCAAGATATCTATAAAATTCTATTAAAATAGGCCAGTATTTTATATAGCTTAAAATATCATTTAAACATTAAAAGAAAAAGGGAAAATAAGAAAAAATTTATCGAGGAAGATCTGCAAAAGTTGAAAAATAAACCAATTTCGTCAATGTTTTTGTGACAAACATCTTTCACTGCGACACACTTATTACATTTGAAGAAAAAAGATATAATCTTGTAGCATTTTTAAAGCAGAGTAAAAAATTCAAATTATCTTTTAAAGGAATTATTTATTATTACTATTCATATTATTTTATTTTAATTTTTGAATAAAATTTGTCCATGTTATACAGTCTGCTTCAAGAATTACATTTCCGGTTAGTTCACAGTGAAGACCAATGTGTCGCCATTTTAATATTCTGAGGTATCATCTGTAACAATGTTGAATTGTTTTATTGTTAAAAGTCGTTAATATACAGTATAATTACTATTGGTAAGTTGCAATGCTACTTTGATCTTTAACTTTACTTGGAAACGAAAAAACAAATTAGCAAATGCGAAAGCCAACATGATCTTTTTACACTACTTTGTTTTTATTTGTGCGCTTGCTTTTTAATTGTAAATTTGCTGTGATTGGGTTAATGTTCCAAGAGCCATAAGACATTCGAAGGGCTTAATATCTCGGTTATACAGCCTATAAATCATATAGAAAATAGATATACATTTTAAACGAACATTTCATCATTTTAATACGAATTATTAGAATAAAGCACAGTCCAAATTCGCACATTCGCCTAATCAACACATCGATATAGTCACGTAAATTCTAGAACTTGATATAATTTTAATTAAAGTAATGCTGGTTTTCTAAAAATACCGTTATTATTTATAGCAGTAATCATTATCCTTATTGTTTTTATTAGAGTGGCATCGAGAACTGTTTTTACACGTCAGTAGTTGTTGATAATCCCCAAGCGAGCAGGCCTACGATCAAAGGCAGACCAGCTTCACTGTCCTTTTTTCTTTTTTTTTCTGTTAGCCAAATATAATATATTTGCTGGTTTTAAAACGGTTCGTTGTGATATGAGTAAAATTTGGCTGCTATATTTAGCAAGTTCAACAACCACGTTTCAGCCATCTCGCAATGATGCACTCACATCAAACATTTGAATTAAAACATGTAACATCTTGTAGCACTCCCACCTCCTTGTTGTTTATATTGCGTGTTGCAATTTATCCTGGCGTAACCTTACTGCGTTCTAATTAATGTTATTTACATGTAATCATGTTGGTTGGTGCTGCTTTTTTATTTTTAATTTCGTATTCATTTTGAATTAAGCTGGTTACATTATGTAGTAATGGAAAATGATAAAAGACACCCTAATCCTAAAAGGCCTATATCGATTGAGACTTTTAAGCTGTACCTATTCACTAGTTGATTGTTTAATAGCTATGAAATATTTCTGTTCGAGATTTTTGTGAAACTTTATATATATATATATATATATATATATATAT
>NC_068981.1:181309920-181310613 GCF_001194135.2 Octopus bimaculoides | reverse complement strand
ATATATATATATATATATATATATATATATATATATACACACATATACTCACACACACATATTTTGGATAAGAGCTAGTGCAATTGTAGAGCAGACAAGCATCTATTTAGCACTCAGATAGAATTCTTAAACTCCAACTTCTTAATCATGGTAAAGTACTCCAGAAACAGATAAATTGGCTAAAAGAAAGACAAAGCGCGAACGAATATCAAAGAGGAATGATGGACAATTATAGGTATAAGGAATGCATTTATAAACTGTTATAGATATTTACAGCTGTTTCAAATATTCAGTGGATGGTTGATAGTATAGCTTTTATTTGTTTTAACCAATGGACTGTGACCATACTAGAGCACCACATTGAAGCGTTTTCAATGAAGAAATCATCCACAGTACTTTTAAAAGACTGGTATCTATTTTATCAGTCTCTTTTGCCAAACTGCTTAGTTATGGGAACGTAGGCAAACCAACACTGAGTGCCAAATGATTGGCAGGGTGTGGAGGGCATCTACAAACACAAAGGTACACACACACACACATTGATATATGTGCTAACCAATCACTTGGGTTATCCCAGAAACGGCTGTAAGACTTCAAATTCACCTTACCCTAATTAAATTATTCCTTTCTCTCTCTCTCTCTCTCTCTCTCTCTCTCTCTCTCTCTCTATATATATATATATATATATATATA
>NC_068981.1:181307573-181308483 GCF_001194135.2 Octopus bimaculoides | reverse complement strand
ATAAATAAGGACAGACAAACGGATTAAGTCGATTATATCAACCCCAGTGTGTAACTCGTACTTATTTAATCGACCCCGAAAGGATGAATGGTAAAGTCGACCTCGGATGAATTCGAACTCAGAACGTAGCGACAGATGAAATACCGCTAAGCATTTAGCACGTCGCGTTAATGTTTCTGCCAGCTCGCCGCCTTTCTGTTTCTGAATACCAAATTGACTCACAAAGCTTTAGTTGGCTTGGGACCATAGTAGAAAACACTTGCCCAAGATGCCATATAGTGGGACTGAACTTGAGACCATGTGTTGGAAAGCAAATTTCTTACTGCACAGCCATGCCTGTGCCTATAATGCATATTATGCAAATAGATATGCATTTTGAGGCATCAGTACCTTCATGCAAGCAACATAGAATATTCTCTTCAGAAGGAGGAATGGTAAATGCATTCTTTACACCTATAATTGTTTGTTCATCTTCCTCTAGAGCAAATTAATTACAGCAAATTCAAGATTCTATGTGTAAACAAATTTATAATACACGTTTTGCAAGGTTAAAAATGTTTATTAAATATACTGCAACTTGGTTTACAAATTTTATATACATATTTATATAATATCATCAGATGCTATCATTATCATAATTTAATATTCACTTTTCCATGTTTGAATGGTTCAAATGCAATTTTTTGAGGCAGTTTTTCTATGGCTAGATCACTTGTATGACTGTGATACTTGATTGCAACCATCATGTGATGTGGAGACAATGATACACACATACACACACACACATGAGACAGGTTTCTTTCTCTTACCAAATCCACTCACAAGGCTTTGGTTAGCATGTTTCTTAACCACATGCATGGCTTTTATGTATGTATATATATTATTATATATATATATATATATTCGTGTG
>NC_068981.1:181301418-181307222 GCF_001194135.2 Octopus bimaculoides | reverse complement strand
TATATATATGTAAGTATGTACATATATGTATGTATATATAATTTTATTATATGATGGAATCTGCTGGCAAAGATGCCATATGAGTGTTCAGTTTTTGTTGAATAACCTGTAAAAATGATTTGTTTATAGTAATCAAATGTATGCGCTGTATATTAACTCACTCCCTCTATCAAATCAACATTGCCAGGTGCACAATGTACCATATCAGGTGTCAAAATGATGGCATAAAACATCTAGGAATTGAAACCAAGATCTCATGATCATGAGTGCAACACCCTAACCACTAGGCCATGCACCCTCACACACATATACATTTGTACATCTCTGTGTTTATGTGTATTAGTATATATATTTGTCATCATCATTTCACATCTCCTTACTGTGCTGGTTTGGGTTGAACAGTTTAACATGATCTGATAGGTCTGAGGGACACACCTTGCTCCACCATCTTCATATTAACATAGTTTCTATGTCTGGATGTCATTCCTAATCCGAGCCACTTTACAGAATGTACCAGATGCATTTTTTTCAGTATTAGTAAGATTGACTAGTGTAACTTGTCTGAGTAAAGAACATCTATGATTGAAATGGAGAATAGGAGAGAAAGTAATGATTTTAGGCAAGATATTGAAATTAAACTATGATGAGGGAACAGATCTATTGTTGTGAGAGCATTGTTCACGTACACTAACATTTACACATCTAGTGAAGCATGCACACCTCTTTTCTTTCTTTGTCTTCACAAATCCTATGTATTAGAAACACATGTCCCCCTACCATGTTGTACTGCATTTCATGCACAAGCATAATTTAATCTGCTTTTCATTGTCAGCAGAGATAGTAGCTCTTTGAACTTTTTCCAACCTGTTCTTATTCTGGTTCCTATTGTTACAGAGTACCCCTTCCTATTACTAATTAAATCACCTAGCTAACAGAAACTAATGACTATTTCTATGGAGCTTTCTAAGCAGCTGAGAAAATCTATTTCCTTGGTGTTCTGCATGCTTAATTCCCCTTGTGCAGCTGTCACATATGAAGGCTACCTTTGCAGTTAAACATTGATCCCACTTACCACTCATGCATCCATTGTTTGCATCAGATACATTGGTGTTTCAACCAACTCCTTTTCTGCATATTAAGTATGGCTATTTCCCAGACAGCAGCAGAGTCCTGTCATCTTTTCTATTTGTCATAACTTTAGATTTAGCTAAGTTTACTTTTAAGGTTCTTCAATTCCAGGTTTTGCTTCCATGTCTGGCATTTTTTCTTCAAATCTGCTATAAAAACAAGGTCAACAGCATAAAGGAGTTCCAACAGATAGCCAATCTTAAACACCACTGTTATGCTTAGAGGACTAAATTAACAGGAAGGGGCTGAGGATCAAGTCTTGATGGACCCTTACCAGTATGCTAAGTTTATTGCTGTATTCATTGTTAACTGCCCCTTCATACATAGCTTGTCTGGCCCTCACTAGCCATCCATCTACCTCTAACTTCTTTTGTGCCCACCAGATGACAATGTGAGGGACCCTTTTAAAAATTTTTTCCAGGTCTATATATGGTAAGTGTGGTGACTTGTAGCTGTGTATTTCTCTTATACTCGTCTCACTTGGAAGATTGCACTCTTAGTGAGTGGTGGTATTCTTGGCATTCAACCAAACTGCATCTCATTTAGGCTAATACTACTCTAAATCAATTTTGCAATTACTCAGTAACTTTGATGACCTGGTTCAACAATTTGATGTCTCTGTAGTTTCTCTTTAGTGTATCTCCTTTGCCTTTATACAGTTTATAAATGGTGCTGCTGTGCCAGTCATTGTGCATGACACTTTCTTGCATCACTTTATTGACTATTCATATAAATAACCTGTATCCTACTTTGCCAGCTGTGTGTGTAAGTGTGTGTGCGCATGCATATTTTAGGGTGAAATATAAGTCTTTTTTTGCTGATAAGTCTATATAAATACATCTGTGAAGTGTAGACATCTCTCTGTAGAAACAGGAACACCTATACATATCAGTGTGTCAGCTTACATAGATGGACATCTAGAGTATGAAATTTGATTTAGCTAAATTATAATAGATTATTTGCAGCGCTTAATGATAGTGTCTGGATGACAAACCAAATTATCACCTACCTAAATCATCTAATCATCTCCTCCCCCAAAAATTCATGAATTCTAAAAGCAATTGAAAAGCGACTGTGTGACCTTTTTCTCCTTCAAATCAAATATGATGTGTTAATTTTGTTTTTTAGAAAAATTATACAAATTGAATTCGAGTATGGTGTGAATTGATATTTTTCTTCTCTTTCAGTTTCTGTATGAATACCTTAAATTAAAATCCAAAATACTCTAAGCATGTCTCGGAAAAATAGACCTACAGCTGCTTCATGGGACAGGCAAGTATTTTCATCTCATATTCTTCTTCACTCAGTTCCCTTTGGAATATAAGCCATCATCATATTGCCTTCCAAGTTCTGTCCTGGGCAGTTCTTTCTATCAACTTCTAGTTTTTTTTTATTTTCTTCCTTCACTCTTCTTTTGCCTAGAATTTCTTTGACCAAAATCTCTCATCAGTCTCTAAGGCAAAGGAGCTTTCATCATCATCATTTAGCATACGTCTTCCATGCTGGCAAACCAGAAGACTGCATCAAGCTCTACTGTCTATTTTGCCATGGTTTTTACAGCTGGATATCCTTCTAATGCCAACCTCTTTACAGAATGAACTGAGTGCAATTTGCGACACCAACACCAGTGAGGTCTGTTTGGCATAGTTTGTACAGTTCGATGCCTTTCCTAATGCCAAACACATTACAGAGTGGACTGGGTGCTTTTCATGTAGCACCAGCAAAGTCTTCTTTGATTCAAAACAAACTGATTTATTTTGCTTTCTTTTGATGTTTTCATAACAAGATGTTAATCCTATACACAACCCCCAACCAGGATGACTGGCTTGTGTTAAGTATCCGTTTACTGTCGTGCCCACAGACAAGCAGTAGGCACCATTCTTTGTAACATTTGGAGGGGACTGCCCCTTCATAAGGACTCATTTTCTTATGTTTTGGGAAAGGAACAAATATCACAAAATTTCAATTATTTCTTCTCCAATAGACTCGAGATTTCATGCTTACATAAGTAGCTATTTGGTACTTGTTTGTCACTTATATCCTTGTTAGACGTATTAAAACCACTTAATACTATTTCCTTCTTTTCTTTTATTACTATGAGCTGACACACTTTCTATTGACGGCTTTAGAAATGACGGTTACAGTTTAACTATTTAAAAAATATAGATTTAATGAATTTTATTTTTGTTACATTGTTGTTCCATTTTATTTTTGTCTTTTGAAATATAAGTTGCTCAATTTTGTCATTGTTAACATGCCACAAATGCAAATATTTGTTCATTTCTGTCAAAGTAATTTTAAAAATATCTTGTTACTAACTACCACAGTTTAGGAATACTGGCTTTACAGCCATAGTAGACCACCAAGCTAGATGTTTTACAATATTTAATTTTATCCTTCTACTTTCTGCCTAATCCCACCAAACTTGTTATGGTTAGCACACTAATCCTAACTTCTGTTGACAAAATAAATCACAATTTACTGGTATTAAGTCAGTTGACTATCATCATCATCGTTTAATATCTGCTTTCCATGCTAGCATGGGTTGGACGATTTGAATGAGGACTGGCGAACCAGATGGCTGCACGAGGATCCATTCTGATCTGGCAGAGTTTCTATAGCTGGATGCCCTTCCTAACGCCAACCACTCCGAGAGTGTAGTGGGTGCTTTTACGTGCCACCGGCATGAGGGCCAGTCAGGCAGTACTGGCAACGGCCACGCTCAAGTGGTGTTTTTTACGTGCCACCTGCACAGGAGCCAGTCCAGCGGCACTGGCAATGACCATTATTTTTAACTTGTTTCTTATATGTGTGTGTGTGAAGGCACATATCTCAGTGGTTAGAGCATTGAGCTCACAATCATAAGGTTATGAGTTTGATTCCCAGACCGGGCTGCATGTTGTGTTCTTGAGCAAGACACTTTATTTCACATTGCTCCAGTTCATTCATCTGTATAAAGAGTTGCAACGTCACAGGTGCCAAGCTGCATCGACCTTTGCCTTTACCTTGAATAACATTGGTGACATGGAGAGGGGAGGCTGGTATGCATGGGCGACTGCCAGTCTTCCATAAAAACAACCCTAGGTTGTGTGTTCACCAGTGAGGCAACTTTGCATCCAGACTTATACCCCAGAGGGCAACCTTTTAGGTGCACCCATGGTCATTTTTGACTGACAGTCTTAAAGGATATATATACATTGTGTATACAGTTAGATGTACAACTGCTGCAGCTGCTGGTAAGTTTATACGCCAGGTAGAGCATGATCATCATCAAGTCCTCTTCCAGTATAGTTGAGTGGTTATTACAGTACTCAGTAGTTTAATGGTTATGAGATGCAGAGCAAGTGTTGGAGAGATTATCATAAACACAGGCTTATATGATTTGCTTCCCATGTATGTTTCACTGTTGTGGTTATTTGCAACCTCATAGGTGGGTGTTCTAAGTGCATTTTGATGCCAAACCATAGCAAATCCTGAGGGAAGCACTTTATTGTTCTCTGTTACACAGATCAAATGCAGAGTTTGCAAATAACCACAGTTATAATATACACACGCACATACACTCATACAAATATATACATGTGTGTGTATGTATTGCGATTGCTGCATTGTTATCAGCACCACAGCCATGATTAAGATTACATTTCACACATACCATATAAACACACTGCCAATGTAAACTAATTTGATATCCCCATGATGCACAAATCACCTGACACTACCACTTATATAAGGAAAAAGTAGAACAATATTTTCACACAACCAAAGTAGCAGCATCACCACCACCATCATCATCATCATTAATTTTGTGTCTGCTTTTTCCATTCTGGCATGGGTCTGTCAAGACTCCTCCTGAAGCCAACTCTTGCTTGTTTATGAAGTAAGGTCCATCCTTCCATGCCTCTGCACTTTGAACTGTTGCTAGATATTTTATTTAGGGGACACATAAATCTGTGAACACTGTAGAAACAGTCATTGCAAAGACACAAATACAAGCATGCATGTGTTTGACGTGCACACGTGTGTGTGTGTATGTATACAGGCATGACTGTGTGGTAAGTAGTTTGCTTACCAACCACAAGGTTACCAGTTTCAGTCCCACTGCATGGCACCTTTGGCAAGTATCTTCTACTATAGCCTCAGGCCAACCAAACCCTTGTGAGTGGATTTGGTAGATGGAAACTGGAAGAAGCTTGTTGTGTATATATATATGTGTGTGTGTGTGTGTGTGTGTATCTGTGTTTGCCACCACTTGACAACCGATATTGGTGTGTTTACATCGCCATAACTTAGCGGTTCGGCAAAACAGACTGATAGAATAAGTACTAGGCTTACAAAGAATAAGTCCTGGGGTCGATTTATTTGACTGAAGGCATTGTTCCAGCATGGGCCACAGTCGAATAGCTGAAACAAGTAAAAGAATATATGTATCATCATCATCATCATCATCGTTTAACGTCCGCTTTCCATGCTAGCATGGGTTGGACGATTTGACTGAGGACTGGTGAAACCGGATGGCAACACCAGGCTCCAGTCTAATTTGGCAGAGTTTCTACAGCTGGATGCCCTTCCTAACGCCAACCACTCAGAGAGTGTAGTGGGTGCTTTTACGTGTCACCCGCACGAAAACGGCCACGCTCGAAATGGTGTCTTTTATGTGCCACCCGCACAAGCCA
>NC_068981.1:181288556-181294952 GCF_001194135.2 Octopus bimaculoides | reverse complement strand
GGACTGTCTCCTGTGCAGGTGACACAAAAACACCATTTTGAGCGTGGCCTTTGCCAGTACCGCCTGACTGGCTCTTGTGCCGCTGGCACGTAAAAGCACCCACTACACTCTCGGAGTGGTTGGCATTAGGAAGGGCATCCAGCTGTAGAAACTCTGCCAGATCAGATTGGAGCCTGGTGCAGCCATCTGGTTCGCCAGTCCTCAGTCATATTGTCCAACCCATGCCTGCATGGAAACCAGACGTTAAACGATGATATATATAGTGAAACTAATAGAAATGAAACTATTAAAAGTGAAACTATTAACATATATATGCAAGCATATATATATATATATATAGTGAAACTAATAAAAATGAAACTATTGAAAGTGAAACCATATAAAAGTGAAACTATTATATCACATTACGATAGAAGTGTTATTGTGTTCATTTTTGACACGTAATACCGAAACAGTCTAAGAGATTTCTCCGTGCTCGCATTAAGCAAGAAGTTGAAAATTGTTTCAGCCCATGACAGTCCATGGACCCAAAGTAATGCATGTGTAAAACTTGAATGAAACCAGTTGGGTAGTTCTCGAGTTTTAGTGATGCACACAGACAGATAGACACACACACATTCTCAGTTATATATATATATATATATATATATATATATAAATGAATTATTGTTATGCAAGAGCAGTCAGATCACTTCCACCACTGAACACATGCAAAATACAAAGTAATTCACTATGCCTAGCTCTCAGTCCTTGCCAAGCTCCCCAATCCTGTTCCTCTGTATCATTGCTATCTGGTAGCCCCTCCAACTCTATATACACCCAGGTCTTTTGCCACTTATTTACACTCTTTAATCGCACTTCCTTCGCAATATCATGCCACTTATATTATGGCATTTGAACCTCAAGAATATACCCTGGCACTTGCTACTATCTATATCTCTCTCTTCCTTTACTCAACCATCTCATTTATACTCTGATCCCCATTCCTTGTGAGTATGCCCAGCATTTTGCCACCATCTCTATCCTGTGGTCTTCCACTCTCTTTCTTTCTCTCCTTCTCTTGCATTTCCCTCAGGTTGGGCAACCATGTATTTTCTTTGTGGTAGCACACCTGTTTCTGTCTTCATTCCTGATTTTTCTCTTTTTAGTCAGGTAACCTTGTACTTCCTCTTCAACAAGACACCTATATCTGTCTCACTATAACCTTTTCATCACCACCTCCTCCAATGCCTCCTCCCCTCTTAAAAGTTTTTGTCTTCCAAGTACTTGGTGACCCTGTCAATGCAGATGCCACTTAAAAGCACCCAGTTCACACTGTAAAGTAGTTGGTGTTCGGAAGGGTATCCAGCTGTAAAAACCTTGCTGAAACTGACCTTGTCTGTGCTTGTGCCACGTTATATATATAAGCGCAGGAGTGGCTGTGTGGTAAGTAGCTTGCTTACCAACCACATGCTTCCAGGTTCAGTCCTGCTGCATGGCACCTTGAGCAAGTGTCTTCTACTATAGCCTCGGGCTGATCAAAGCCTTGTGAGTGGATTTGGTAGATGGTAACTAAAAGAAGCCCATCATATATATATATATATATATATATATATATGACAGGCTATGTATTTGTGTGTCTGTGTTTGTCCCCTCACCATCGCTTGACAACCAATGCTGGTGTGTTTACGTCCCCATAACAGTTCAGCAAAAGAGATTGATAGAATAAGTACTAGGCTTACAAAGAATGAGTCCTGGAGTCGATTTGATCAACTAAAAGTGGTGCTCCAGCATGGCCACAGTCAAATGACTGAAACAAATAAGAGTAAAAAAATATATATAGTAATTATTTGCAACAGAAGCTGCATTAATACCAAAAGCAATCTTTATATCCAACTTAACGTAGATGTCTTGTTGGAACACTGAATATTTTGTTATTAGGTTTGAGAAAACCTTTTATATAGATGCTTGGTGCTTAAAAACATACACATAATCCAAAGAAGATAAGAATCATCTGTTATGGGTGTCAGAACTCCCATATCATGATTTCAGTCTACTGAGCATAATCGAGGAGAGGTGTCCGTCACAAATAGCCAACACCCTATCTGTACTGTCCTCCCCCTTCTCTCTCTCCCCACTCTCTCTGTCTTGGACCACTTCTCTTTGTCACCCATCACCTACTCTTGTTATGTCTACGTCTGCTTTTGCCATTAGTCCTTTCTTTCCCCCAGCTCCATGATTCTGTCTACTTTTGCTTGTTTCACTTGCCCATTCTGGTCACCCTCCTCTACAGTCACCTCATCTGAAGAAAAGCACGCAAGTGAGAACATGTAGCATTGTGAGATCCCTTTAGTTTTGTCTCACTGAAGACATATAAAACCCCTCTAGTGCTGGTGCCAGCACTCAAGTATTGTCTGTAAAATGGTTGGTGATAGGAAGAGTATCCATCTAAAATGATACATTTCAACACTCTAAGAGTAGTAAGCAAGGACGTAGACTGTGACAACCAGTCTAATCCATGCCAACATGGAAAGCAAAAGTAAAATGATGATGATGATGATGTGTGTGTATGACATGCTACCTTACAGTTTCCATCTTCCAAATTTTACTCACAAGCATTGGTTGACCTGAGGCTACTGTAGAAGATACTTGCCAATAAAAATATTATAAACACCAGATGTACATAGATCAGAAGTAACATTTCCTAGACACATATGACATACACCAGAACATCTGTACAGAAACATATCTTCCCTACTAAGATGATACTTAACTGACATAAGACTCCATACAACCACATCTATTATATATACAACATCTATCTGACAACTTTTCAACTGCTCACATATATACTAATAAACTTAACAAATAAAGACAGCAGATATAATTGTGAAATAGGAAGATGGCAACAGTTAATGATGAGCCTTTTTTTTTTTCTCTTTTTTTTATATTCAGTGATGAAGATCTATTACAAGATGACATCTTGGGTATAAGTGCATTTCAAAGTTCTAAGGTAATTATTATTCTATTTTTAATCATTATCAACTTTTTCAGTTCCTTTTATCCCATAATAAAATGTCACCACGAGTGATGATCTACCACACAGCATGAACCTTTTCAACTTTGAATTTTCATTGTCTCTTTGAGGTTCCACATTCTGAGGCCTAAATTCATGGTTTCTTCCTTGATCATGTACAAAACATAATTTCTTATTTTTTAGAAGATATTTCATTATAAATTTATCCAAAAAAAATTGTCTCATATATCCTGGGAGCTCCTCTATGCTTATGACCTTCTTCTTATAGCTGAATCACTACCAGAACTAGTGACCAAGTTAGTAGCAGAGATGGATGCTCCAAGAGTGTAGCTGTGAGAATAAGAATAGGCTGGGCAAAGTTCAGAGAGCTCCTACTTCTGTTGGCAACAAAGGGCCTCTCTCTCAGAGTGAAAAGCAGATTGTATGATGCCTGTGTGCGAACAACTATGTTACAGCAGTGAAACGTGGGCTGTGACAGCCGAGGGCATGTAGGCTTGAAAGAAATGAAGCCAGTATGCTTCGCTGGATGTGCAATGTCAGTGTGCATGTTTGACAGAGTGTAAGTATCTTGAGAGAGAAGTTGAACTTAAGAGGCATCAGCTATGGTGTGCAAGAGAGACAACTGCACTAGTATGGTTGTGTGATGCGTATGGACAAAAACAGCTCTGTAATGAAGTGTCGATCTCTAACTGTGGAAGGAACCTATGGTAGAGGTAGACCCAGGAAGACATGGATGAGGTGGTAGAGACAATGACTGGTGACTGAGACCTTTGGTGATATGCTGTGCTTGAGAAGACCCATCAAACCAAGTGAAATCATAGTCGTGGCCGATGCTGGTGTCACATAACTGGCATGTCAAAAGCCCGTTTCAAGGTTTGGGTCTAATGGAGGCAAAGTGGCCAATGCCAGTGGTATGTTAATGTCACCTTTTGAATGTTGGGCCACATGGAGGCAACGATGAATAACCAAGACTTTTGGCACCATGTTGTGATTGAGAAGACCCATCAAGCCAAGTAAAACTGCAGTTGTGGCAAATACTGATGTTACACAAATGGCACCCATGCCAGTGGCATGTAAAAACATCCATTACATTCTTGGAGTGGTTAGTGTTAGGAAGGGTATCCCGCCATAGAAACCATGCCAAATCAGACTGGAGTGTGGTGCAGCTTTCCAGCTTACTAGTCCTGGTCAAACCATCCAACCCATGACAGCTGCCAACCATAAGGGTCTTTAACATTATTTGGTCTTTGTATACAATGTTCTCTTTTGCATTCTAGTATAAGTATTGTGCTGTCAAGAATTGCTGGACAAATTTGTTTAATCAAGATAAATTGAGACATAAAACTAAATAAACCATGTTTTAATTACTAAGATGTTGGAAGTTAATCTACAAAGAAAAAAATAAGATGAAATATTCGAGATTTGTCTAAATTTAAAGGATTGTTTAACTTATGCTGGGCCCAGATTTACAGGCATTGAAAGAAAGTAATCACTCTCGGTTAATTATCATTTCATAAAATCAATATGAGAATTAGTGGAAAAATAGAAGTCACTGAAAAGACCTAAAGAATGGTTTTAAAAACTCCAAATTTTGTGGTAATTATAATTTTAATCATCAGTATGTTGAAAAATGCTTGACCTTCAAGAGAAACTTTAACATTGCAATTAAATTTGTATTTTGATAATTTATGTCTGAATTTGAACTTGTGAATATTTCTTCCTAGGAAAAAGAGGAGTCTGATGAAGAACTTGATGAAGATGCTTTACTTGGTAGTGATAATGAGTACAGTGAAACTACTAAAGAATCCACTGTTAAAGTTGAAAAGATTCCATCTACTAATGCTGCTGGTATCCCATCACAGACTTCATATCAGAGCCATCTAAAAAGAAGAGATGAACTTGAAATGGAAGAATATGAGCTGTTAGAGTAAGTATTCATAAGTCTCAGACTTTCTTGGCAGACACATACAACCTATTCTGTGTTGCCGATGTTAATATGAAAAACAGTGACGACAGTGTGGGAAATAATTTTAAATTAGTGAAACTTTCATGTTGCAGAGTGTTGATTTGGCAGAATCAGAAGAGCATCGGTGTATAGTTATACCTTTCAGTATATAGTTAGATTCCTTTACATTCTGAATTCAGATCTTGCCAAGGTCAACTTTACCTTTCATCTGTCAGGCATCAACAAAATAAATACCAGCCAAATACTGCGTTGATTTCATTTACTGTAGCTCTCTCCCAAAATGTGTAAGCCTTGTGCCAGTGTAAGAAATAAATATATTTGCATGTTGATTTTGATACATATTGGGTCATCCCATAAATAATGCGTTTTTTTTATACTTCTTTTATTTTTCAAAACTAAAATAAACAAAGTTCTTTTTTAACGTAAAATCTACTCTCCTTCATTTTCTACAATACTCTTCCATCTATCTGGTAGACTTGCAAGGCCCCTCTTCCAAAATTCATTTGTCTGTGACAAAAAATACTCTTCAAGTATTGTTCTGACCTCACCTACAAAATTCATATTTTTGCCGTCCAAATGATTTTGAAGACTGCGGAATAAATGATGATCAGATGGGGCAATGTCTGGCGAATATGGTGGGTGTAGCATCGTTCCCCATTCAAATTGCTCCAGCCTTTGGAATGTCATTCTTGCTGTATGTGGCTGAGCATTATCCTGATGGAAGAACACCTTTTGTCTTGAAACTGAAAATGGTCGTTTTGCTTCTAGTGCTGACTTGAGAGACTAAATCCAAGCTTCTCTGCTAGTTCCTCAATAGTTACGATGGGATTTTGTTCCACCAGGGTTTGCAGGACATCCTTGTCCAGCTCTACAGATCTTCCAGGACAAGGCTTGTCTTCTAGTCTGTAGTTTCCAGCTTGGAATTTCTGGAACCACTGTTGACACTGGCTTACGCTTATTCAATTAATATTCCTTGCACTTTCCACCGTGTTGTTACCTTTATTGAACTCACAAAGCAAAATATACCAAATATGCTCCTTTGTTACTTCCATTATAACTTTAAAAAACGAAATGTTAAAATCAAACTGCACTCTTCAAAACTTGCACTAAGAATAAGAAGAAGTTAAAATTTTTACCTGCTTTTAATGCAAGTTGATGCAGGTAGTTTATCCCGTCCCCCTCCGACTTTTAGTTCATGCAATTGAAAAAAAACGCATTCTTTATGGGATGACCTAATGTGTGTGTTTGTGTGTACTCTTGTCTTGATATCATGTGATGGTTCAGTGAATTTTCCTCACCGGAAAAAGTATATATGTATTTGCATTGGAAGCCCTTCGCATCTGTGTGTGTGTATGTGTTCATGTATACCTTTGTCTTGACATCAGTTGATGGTTGTAAATAAGCATCATCTCCG
>NC_068981.1:181283711-181287788 GCF_001194135.2 Octopus bimaculoides | reverse complement strand
GTGGCCGTTGCCAGTACTGCCTGACTGGCTCCCGTAGGATTTTCGAGCGAGATCGTTGCCAGTGCCCCTGGACTGGCTTGTGCGGGTAGCACATAAAAGACACCATTTCGAGCGTGGCCGTTTTTGTGCGGGTGACACGTAAAAGCACCCACTACACTCTCTGAGTGGTTGGCGTTAGGAAGGGCATCCAGCTGTAGAAACTCTGCCAAATTAGATTGGAGCCTGGTGTTGCCATCCGGTTTCACCAGTCCTCAGTCAAATCGTCCAACCCATGCTAGCATGGAAAGCGGACGTTAAACGATGATGATGATGATGATGGTACAATCAATGTTTATTTCCAGTCTTCTGTGAAAAACACAACATGAGAAAACATTACCTTGCTTGGAAACAAGTGAGGGTTTAAAGCAGGAAAAGCATCCTTCTGTAGAAAGTCTACCTCAACGAATCTTGTATGACCCATGCAAGCATGGAAAAGCACACTTGAAATAATGATGATGTGAGGAGGTCTACTGTCTCTTTTGATGATGTTCTAAGTGCCTGCAGTGATATTTTTCATTGGTGGTGTTTATGTATTAAGGAATCAAGACCCCCACCCCCCACCTAACCTCCATCATAAGTTAGAGGTTAGAAAGAGACTTAGAGGCATTTTTCAGACCAAGTAGAGCTGCTTTCATTTGTTACCAGATGATAATCAAGACTTAGTAGAGCTTGTCTCAGTCCCCAGACTTACCAGCTCCTGTCAGACTGTCCAAACCATGCCAGCATAGAAGATAAACATAAAATGGTGATGATAGTGATCTTCATCATCAGTCTGATTTTTTTTTTTTTTTTTTTTTCTGTATTGGTTTTACTGATAGGAAATTCACAAAGAACCATTTCCAAAAAAAGCAATTATATTTCTAACCCTAATTTTAGAGTTCCTTCTGATGCTGATTTTGAAGGAGAAGATGTCATTGAAGTTGCTGATCCTTCTGAGTTAGATGGTTTTGAGACTGGACAAGGGAACCTTACAGAGGTGAGTCATTAGTTCTCATTTATTTCAGCATTTGTAAAGCGTTTCCAAAAATGAAATAATTGTCTTCACTTATGTTGATGTTGCTGTAAAGGCAATACTACAAAAATATACTTTAATTATTATTCTGAACACAATGTGGGCTTCTCTTTTCCTTTACTTTCTTTTTACTACTGTTCCTCTATTTAGTATAAGCTTTTCTTTCGCTCTCTTAGCTCATGATAAAAAGTTAAGTTGGTGTTGTAGCCACAGGTCAACCTTGATCAAGCAAACCTATAATTGATGGCATTACCTCTGTGTTCATCTCATCTTTTCAGATACAGTGTTATCTAAGACAGCATTGTTCAGTTGTCCTGTCTTTTTTGTAAGGTGGTAGGATGGGATTTGTAAGGAGATTTCTAGCAGGTTGTGAGATCAAATAGAGGTGGAATTGGAATGAATAAATGGCATTTGATGAAGCTTTGACTAGTTTACAAGTTGTATTTTTATGAAGTCATTTTTGTTTTGTTTGAAATGGATAATACACTAGAGGAGTGAACATGTGTGAAGGTTTGAAACTTGTGTAACTGACTACAGGGCCCCAAGTTTGAAGTGAGAAAATTTTGATATATCAATCATCTTGATGTTTATTCCAATGTAAGAATACTTTGTCATTCTCTTAGTAGTTTTTTTCTTGGTCTTATATTAAGTGATGGCACATGGCTTTGTGGCTAAGATATTTCACTCACAATCACAAGATTCTAGTTTCAATTCCTGTTCCAGGTGGTGTGTTGTGTTCTTGAGCATGACACTTCATTTCACTTTGCTCCATCCACTCAGCTGTAAATGAGTAACCCTATGACAGATTGGTGTCCTTGCTCAGGGAGAATGTTGTGATCTCGGTCATGGAAACCAGGTAAACAGCTCTATGAGTCCTTCAACTGAAGACAGTAATGACCAGGATTTCATAATGTTACATTAAGCCAGAGTAATTTTCTTATTCTAAACCAGTGGTTCTCAACCCTGGGGGTTCACGCAAGCAAAATAGTAAATGAGGATCTGCAGTAATATTTTAGGGTCCATGAACACGTTTTGCTTTATATGTATTTGTTGCAAGAAACAGCTAGGTTTCTTTTTCTAACATGTTATGTAGTTCAACTTACACAAGGGAATGGATGATAAACAAAATAGGGATTTTGAAAGAAGTGCCTATGAAACTAGATTTTAATCATTCAATGGCTATGGAGACCCGCCAGAATAAAATAATAATCAAAGAGGGTCCTAGGCTAAAAATGGTTGAGAAGCATTACTCTAAACTGTTCTTAGCTATTGAGATAAATCAGGCGTAGACTGAGAGTATTAAGGGATCTCAGGCATAACTGTTTATCAGGCCCCTTTGACTGTGTTTTAGTAGAGTTAACATGTAGGGTGCAGGCCCCTCAGAGCTCCGGACCCTAGGGCAGTGCCTGATTGACCAACGGCTCGGCCTGCCCCTGAAGTAAATGGATTAATCTAAACGTGAATATTATGATGTGACTTATGAAACTTATTTCTCACTACACAGGATGGAAATGCTGAACATTTTGCTGCTTCAAACATCAGTGGACAGTCAATCAGTGAAATAGGAACTGAAAGCTATAACCATCCTGTTAATGATTATGAATCATTCCAGAGCCAAGAAGAAGACTACGAGGTTTGTAATTTTGTTTTATATACTTTCACCTTTCACTGCTAGCAATTAATCTTTGATGCTGTTTAGTAGTAAATTGTTTATATTTTCTTATTAAGAAGTATCTGAAACTACTTGTCTTGGAGAGCAACTATTTGGAAAGTAGATATTTTGGACCAGTCCACATGAAATAGAGAATTGCAAAACAAGAAGTTGGAAAATGTTTTACTGTTATTTATTCACCATTACACGTGTTTCATTTTCTAATAGAAATTACAAAGTTTTACATATTAGGTAGATATATGGAGAATTTCCTATTAGAAATTCTTCAGACACAGAATTAACTCTTTTGTTATCATATTTCTGTTGAGATGATCTGTTTTTCTTTCATTTAATTTTAATTTAACAAATAATTTAGTAAAATAATTTAGTAAAATAATTTAGTTATCATTAAGCTAGTGTTAGGAATATAAACTGTGACTAAGGTTTGGTGGAAGATTTTAATTCAAAACTTATGAAAATAAGACATTTGTACTACAGAGCCTGAGCCAGTTTCAGCTGAGTTGGTATTGAAAGGGTTAAGTAATTAAATAGAGAATATGTAGATTTTTAAACTAAGGTAAGTAATATAGCTAAAATAAAAGAAAGCAATGCATGTGTGTAATTATTTTTCTATTCTAACACCTTTAATTTCTTAAATGCTTCACTTTGACCAAACTTTCAGTACAAAAGTAAACAAACATAGGCATAGGAGTGGCTGTGTGGTAAGTAGCTTGCTTACGAACCACATGGTTCTGGGTTCATTCCCACTGCGTGGCAACTTGGGTAAGTGTCTTCTGCTATAGCCTCGAGCCGACCAAAGCCTTGTGAGTGGATTTGGTTGACGAAAACTGAAAGAAGACCGTCATATATATGTATATATATATATATATGTTTGTGTGTCTGTGTTTGTCCCCCAAACATTGCTTGACAACCGGTGCTGGTGTGTTTACGTGCCCGTAACTTAGTGGTTCGGTAAAAGGAGACTGATAGAATAAGTACTAAGCTTACAAAGAATAAGTCCTGAGGTAGATTTGCTCGACTAAAGGTGGTGCTCCAGCATAGCCACAGTCAAAATGATTGAAACAAGTAAAAGAGTAAATGATAATTCACAGTTTTCTGTTTGTTTAATGTACTCTTCTGCAACTTCCTGTTACTCTGAATATAAGTAGTGTACTTGCTTAAAAAAGTTTAAAAAATGCAAAGAAGCTGAACTATTGTCTTCCATGCTAATGGTGTCTCTGAGTTATTCTCCAAACAATTCTATTGTTCCATGCCAATCAGTGTACCTTATTGTATATTTACTTAATGATTCTCCCATCAGTACTTTAATAATAAATCAAACCATGTGGCCTATTGTTAAGGGTGTTGAGCTCAT
>NC_068981.1:181280887-181283195 GCF_001194135.2 Octopus bimaculoides | reverse complement strand
TGTGTGTGTGTGTGTTGATGCTATGATATAAATTCATTCTGTCACTTAGCATAGAATAGTTCATTTGAAACAAGTAATAAATGAATCAACTAATACCAAAGCCATGAATCTGCAACATCTGTAGAGAGAACTGAAGAATTTAACACACACACATACATATATATATATATATATATATATATATATATATGATAGAAACAGATTTCAAAGAAAAAAGACTCCATGTGGTATAAATAGTGGAAAAGTAAAAATAAACAAAGAAAATGCACTCTAGGTATAAAAGTAATTACCTATTTTTTTAATAAAAACAAAGATATATACATACAGATAAATGATTTGAGGTGGAATTAAGAAGTATAAAAATCACTATTATGGTTCAATATAGAAAGTCATACTGGTTTCATCATCACTGTTCACTGACTTTGAATCAACAGTCAGTGAACAGCAATGACGAAACAGTATGACTTGCTATGTCAACTCATAATAATGGCTTTTATACTTCTTAATTTCCCCTCAGATCATTTATTTGTATGTATGCGTGAGAAGACCCGGCAAGCCAAGTGAGATCGTTGCCAGTGCCCCTGGACTGGCTCTTGTGCGGGTGGCACATAAAAGATACCATTTCGAGCGTGGCCGTTTTTGTGCGGGTGACACGTAAAAGCACCCACTACACTCTCTGAGTGGTTGGCGTTAGGAAGGGCATCCAGCTGTAGAAACTCTGCCAAATTAGATTGGAGCCTGGTGTTGCCATCCGGTTGCACCAGTCCTCAGTCAAATCGTCCAACCCATGCTAGCATGGAAGGCGGACGTTAAACGATGATGATGATGATGATATAAAAAAAGCCATTACTTTTATACCTAGTGTGCATTTTCTTTGTTTCTTTTTACTTTTCCCCTATATATATGCTAGGGAGCAAATTGAAATGGTATACATAACAATAGAGGAAACAGCCACATGAACTTATGGTTTTGTTATTAAAGTAGAAGTGAGCTATGGAATTCTGGGGGTGGTTTGTCTGTACTAGTAGATTTAAGCAAGAAATATAAACAGAAAATTATTTCAAATGTGAAAATATTGTTAATGTTTTATTGAAATTTTGTTTGTTACAGGACAAAACTATTAAAGGCTTTGAGGAGAGCAGTGAGAGTGAAGACGAGGAGAAAGGACGAGGTCGTTTCATCAGCGAACGCTCTAACATTATCTCTATTGCAACTACTAAGCCTAAAACAAGAACAGACATTCCAGATACATTGGGTAATTTTTTTTCTTCTTTTTTCTGTGAACTTATGTTGGTTATCATAGTTCTGCTGGGCATGGCTGTGTGGCTCAGAAGCTCACTTTGTAACCATGTGGTTTCAGGTTCAGCCCTATTGTGTGGCGGCTTAGGCAAGCGTCTTCTACTATAACCCCAGACTAACTAATGCCTTGTGAATGAATTTGCTAGACAAAAATTGTGTGGATAACTATTATCTGTGTGTGTGTCCATTGTTTGTTCCCCGTCACTGTTTGATGACTTATTGGATTGTTTATGTCCCTGTAACTTAGTGGCTTGGCAAAAGAGATCAATCAGTGAGACAAGTAGCAGGATTAAAAATAAACACACGGGTTGATTTGTTCAACCGAACCCTTCAACATGGTGCCCCAGCATGGCCACAGTCTAATGACTGAAACAAGTGAAAGATAAAAGCTTTCTTGAATAGTTAAAATGTTAGCCACATGATCATGAGATCTGGGGTTCCATCCCAATGCATGGCATCTAGGGCAAGTGTTTTCTACCATAACATTCAAGTCAATCCAAGTTTTGAGATGGACATTGAGTAGGCAGAAACTGTAGAAGCCAGTTGGATGTTCATTAGCTGTAAAGTTGGTTCTGCCTTAGAATTATGTTACATGTACAAGTGTCTGTGGAATACTCAGCCACCATTGAGTAGCAAGTTCAGTCGATTGAATATCTGGCATACTGTCAAAAAAGGGATAAAGTTCCTTCTCAAGTCATAGACACATAGGACCTTTTCGCAGATTCTCTGGCATAAATACTTCCTTCTAGACAGTCAGTCACATGGTAACTCATTTTTGCCAACTGAGTGGGCTGGTACAATGTGAAATGAAATGTTTTGCTCAAGAACAACACATCACCCAGTCAAGGAATTGAAACCACAATCTTACTAATCACAAATCCAACACCCTAACCATTAAGCCATGCACTGCCAAGCACTGTCAAAACTGACATGCTATACATTTAAATTTGTAAATTGGCAGAACAAATCATGCCCAATTCTGAGTCTCTTTCGTGGACGGTCAGGTGGC
>NC_068981.1:181262359-181280816 GCF_001194135.2 Octopus bimaculoides | reverse complement strand
GGGGGGGGGGGGCATAAACTCTGCAATTTCCTATAATCCCCATCATCATCATCATCATGGGTTGGATGGTTTGACTGAAGACTGGCAAGCCAGGAGGCTGCACCAGGCTCCAATTTGATCTGATAAGGTTTCTGCAGCTAGATGCCCTTCCAAACGCCAACCACTCCAAGAGTGTAATGGGTGCTTTTTATGTGCCACCAACACAGGAGCCAGTCAGGTGTCACTGACATCGACCACGCTCAAATAGTGCTTTTTACGTGCACTGGCATCAACCATGCTTGAATGGTGCTTTTTACCTGCCACCAGCACAGGTGCGAGTTGGACAGCATTGGCATTGGCCACACTTGAATGTTGCTTTTTATGTACCACCGGCACAGGTGCCAATCAGGCAGCACTGGCATCAGTCACACTCGAATGGTGCTTTTTACCTGCCACCAGCACAGGTGCGAGTTGGACAGCATTGGCATTGGCCACACTTGAATGTTGCTTTTTACATGCAACCAGCACAAGTGTGACCAATTTGTAAATGGTAGGTACAGTAGTTGAGTAGATAATATAGAGCATTTCTAGTGTTTAAGTTGTATTATAAAGGTTTTGCTTCACAATTTCTGTTTTTGCTTCTGTAAGATTTCAGGCTTGATTCAAACATCCATGTTTATCCTTTGTTATTTTTTATTTAATTTTAAAATCTTAAGAAAATATATAATTAACTTAGATATTTTGGTTAATGATTCTCAGAAACATCTTTTTAAGAAGCATATAAATGTATTTTCACAATCATTCCATGTTAATCATCAAAATTCTAATAATCTAATGATTTTTTTTTTCACTCTAATTCAGAGATAAGTGAAGAACAACAAGCACAAATTGATCAATTTTTAAATGAGCGAAACCGTCGTGGTGGAAGGCGTGGTTACCGCGGAGGACATGATAACAGAGTGCATCCCAGGCAAGCAACGTACAACACTTGGACAAGCAATACTACTGCTTCCGGCATGCAACCGCCTTCACATCTGACTGACAAGAGACCTGGCAGTTATAAAGTCCAGAGCAATCCAAACATAACTGTTGCTGAGACTGAGGTCTACCCCATCACAATAACAGGAAGAGGAAGTTACAATCAGCATCACAATGCAAATCAACCTCATCTGCAACAGCAGCAGCCACAGCCCCAAGCACAGCAGCAACAACCACCACCACCACCACAACACATCTATCATCAGCAGCAGCATCACCACCACCAACAACAACACATACCACAGCAACAACACCATCACCCTCAAGTTCCCCAGCATCCCCCTCCATCTCCTAACCCTCCTTCTACTCCTCAGGTAATACATCATCCAAGCCATATGTATCAGCAACCACAGCCGCAGCATCCGACTGTAGTAACCAATCAACCCCAGTCTGCAGTCCCTCATCATTACACCCAGCCGGTGTCTATGACGTCATCAGCTCCTTTAGCAGCACCTGCATCAGTTGTGATGGCCCCTACCAATAGTAACCCTTCACAACAACAAGGACGTAAAATACTCATTAATCCACATTTCCGTGGAGCTAAGCTTGAAAGCCAACCACCTCCTGTGATACCATCATCGTCTGCTATTGCATCTACTCCAATGATGCAACAACCACAGCAGAGACATCGACATTACCAACCAGTTGCACAGCAGGTATTTCACACTTGTTTCTCAATGCATTTTGCTGTTAACTTTTCAGTTTGAAAAATGATCTTGTTGCAGTTTTGGTTATGTAGCTTCAATTGCTTTTGTTTCCATGTTTTGGGGGCATCGGTAGTTTGTGAGATTACAGTTCAGGATTTACTGAAGAAATTGGCAAAAGTTCCATTTGCACTGTTTGTACAAGGTACATTACTCTGCTTGTCTCAATCTTGCTAACACACACACAGATTTTTTTACAACTAAAGATTAGCTGAGAGAATGGCTTCATATATGATTGATTGCTCCAACAATTTCCCCATCATAGAATAATTAAATATAACATGAACTATCAAGTGAACCTCTAGATAGGTGCAGACATGGCTGTATGGTGAGTTTCTGGGTTCGGTCCCACTGTGTGGTACCTTGGGAAAGAGTCTTCTATTATAGTCTCAGGCTTTGTGAGAGTGAATTTGGTTGGTTTATATATCATCATCATCATCATTTAATGTCTGTTGTCCATGCTGGCATGGGTTGGACGGTTTGATTGGAGTTGGTAAGCTGGAAGGCTGTGCCAGGCTCCAGTCTGATTTGGTATGGTTTTCTACGGTTGGATGTCCTTTCTAATGCCAACCACTCTGAGTGTGTAATGGATGCTTTTACATGCCACTAGCATAGGTGCCACATATATGTGTATGTGTGCGTGCATATCTTTAGGTATCCGTATGTCTTTGTCCCCCACCACCACTTGCAAGCTGTGTTGGTTTGTTTATGTCCTTGTAATTTAGTAGTTCGGCAAAAGAGATCAATAGAATAAGTACCAGGCTCTAAAAAAAGAAAGTACTGGTGTCAATTCAGTCTAATGACTAAAAGAAATAAAAGCTAATAGTCACTTGATATGCTAGGAATAGGTATCATATTGGTCAGTGTAATCCAAAAATAGAGAATATATTGGTCAGTGTAATCCAAAATATGCCCTCTACTTGATCAGATCTAACTTAAAGCTAAACATTAATGTGTAATTTGTTTTCTTTGAGATTTATGAAATGGGTAATAGACACAAACTATAGAAGCAGTAATGAACAATTCAGTCTGAGATATATACAAAAAAGGAATTGGCTAAGGCACCTTTGACCATAGGACTCTCCTGCAACCAATCAATAACAATAATTGACATAACTGTTAAGATAACATTATTCATTGCATTCTACACATGTACTGCTTTGTTTTCAACTTTAACTGAAAACAAAACTGTCTGGTTAAGACTTTTGCTTACCAACCACATTGTTTTGAGTTCAGTCTCACTGCATGGCACCTCGGTCAAGTGCCTTGTACTTTATATAACTCTAGATCCACCAAAGCCTTGTGAAGTGGATTCAGTAGATGGAAACTGAAAGAAGCCTTTCATTTGTGTGTATATATATATTACTGATGTCACATACTTGATGTATGTTTTTTTGGAGCCTGGTGTAGAATTTCATCCAGGGTCAATCCCTTTAAAATGTCGAGTGTTAAAAAACACAAGGCCTCAAAATCAGGCAAAACAAATTGCTCCTTAAGGGGAAGAAATGGTGGATATTGATCTTTCACTGTTATTTCAGCTCAACACTACTATATACCTGAGTCATCCTCGAAACGAATTCAAATCGCTGGTCTGAGGTATATATGCAAATCGTGTAAAAATCTATCTGCTGAAGTGCTCCAGTGCCGCACAAGTAAGACAAAATTAAATTTTGAATTAGAAACAGCTCCAATAATGGAATCATTACCAATGTCACATACTGAATGCATGTGCTTTTCTTATAAGCTTAGCTGGAGTTTTCAGAATAAACTGTCTACACTACACAATGTGCTTCACTGTTAATTTTCCTTGATCTAGTTAATTGATCCCCTCTTTATACTGTATATATGTATATGATGGAATATCTTGTGAACAACAAATGAGGGTTCAGTAAAAAATGCATCATCCATGCCAAATGTATCAGCAACCACAGCCGCAGCATCCGAATGTAGTAACCAATCAGCCCGTCTGCAGTCCCTCATCATTACACCCAGCCAGTGTCTATGACGTCATCAGCACCTTTAGCAGCACCTGCATCAGTTGTGATGGCCCCTACCAATAGTAACCCTTCACAACAACAAGGCCATAAAATACTCATTAATCCACATTTCTGTGGAGCTAAAATTGAAAGCCAACCACCTCCTGTGATATCATTCACGAATGTGTCTTTTGAGGCCTGCTGCTGTCTTGCAAACCTTTTGGCAAATGGAACAAGTTGAGGACTCAGTTTGCTTGAGTGTGAGTGGATCATTCAGTATGTGTTTTTTTCAGTAGACTGCAAGGCCTTCTTTGCTTCATGCCACAAATCCACAATGACAGGTAAGGTTTTCATTTAAAAGAGCAGCGGTTTGCCAGCATGCCTTCATGCTTACATGAAGTTGGTCCCAATGTTGGAGTCGACTTTGCTCAAATCTTTGAACTGAAGAGAAACAGGACTGGTGCCAGGTCCTGCATTCTGATGCTTTGTTCTCCCAGGAAGAAAAGGGGATGTTGCATCACTTCAGATTAATTTGTATGTTTAGGTGTGTGCGTGTTTGTGTCTCCTTGTCTTGATGTCACTTGATAGTTGTAAATGATTGTCACTGTCGTACAAGCTGTGTCATTCATTTCCAATATTTTGCAAAAAGATGTTTGGCCATGAGGAAATTTTTCGTTTCTTGGTAATATGTGGGTTGGTGACAGGAAGGGCATCTGACTGTCAAAAATCTGCCTCAGTTAACTCCATCCAACCCATGCAAGCATGGAAAAGTAGGCATTAAAATAATAAAGAAATAACGATGTTTTGATTTCTCTCAACAGACTAGTTATGTCCAGCCTAATCCTGCTGAAGCTTGGCCTCCTGCAGCAGCAGCACAAGCACCCCAACAACATTCTTATGCTCCAAATACCCAACCAATGATGCATCCACAGACACACTACACTCCTGTTTCACAGCCATATCAAGGTTAGTAGCCTTTTTATTTTAAATTTTGAATTCAAACTTTGTACTTTGTTCAAGTTCTGTCTAGACTCTCCTTGTGTCTTCTATTATTGCTACTACTATTACTTCAAAGATTCTGCTCCCACTTACTGTCACACAATTCAACTCTCATATCTCACTTTTCGGATGAGTTATTAATCCTATTACTTTAAGCGCCTTTCCCTCAAATGTCATCCATCTAGAATATTCATGGGCAAACTGCAGCCCATGGGACTTTGTGCATGGCATGCCTAAATGAAAAATTAACTTGAAGTTTTTTAGTATTGCAGCCCACCTGATGATGAGCAATATCTCAGGTGGCCCACTTCTCGAAAAGGGATGCCCATGCCTGATCAAGATCTTTCTACTTGCCCACGTTTTCTTTCAATTGTTTTAACTGTCCCATTCTGATGCTAACCTCAGTGATGTACTTGTTAGATTGCCCCTGCTGATTATCAGAAATATTATGACAGATCATGTCAAATAATTTGCTACTCATCACTATTCTGTAATATTTCTAGAGGTCAGTAGTTAAACTGAATTCCTTCATTTAGTTTTGAAAATAAACAGTGGACAAAGCCAACATCTGTTGTTTATCTGCTAAAGTTTGAGGACCACTGCCTCAACATACTAAAAGTTCTCTTCCCTTGCCTTTTGTACATAGGAGACATTGGGTTTGAATTGTCGTTGTGCTATCAGATCACATTCTTTCCCCTGCAAAGAATTTTATATTAAAGTGTGCTTTGCCCACTGATGTCACACAAAGTCATTCCAGTATCTAGGTACAACCAAATGACTAAATTAATATTAAGCAGAGCTTTGGCAAACTTTGTCTTGCAGCCAATACTCATTGTGCATGTCGTTCTGCAGTCACTGGAGAATACACAACCCAACTTACATACAACATTGACCTCTTTTTTTCCATGCTTGCATGGATCAGAGGGGTTTACACATGTCCTCAGCAGTCATGGCCCATGTTTCACTGCCATGTAGCATGGCTGTTCACACACGTGTAATACAGTCTACTTTTCACTCTGAGCAAGAGACCCTTTGTCACCAGCTCTCTAAACTTTGCCCAGGCTATTCTTTTTCTATGCACACACACACAGAGGTTTCTTTCAGTTTCCATCTATCAAATCCACTCTCAAGGCTTTGTTCAGCCTCAAAGCTATAGTCAAAGACACTTGCCCAAAGTGCCGTGCAATGGAGACTGAACCTGTAACCATGTAGTTGAGAGGCAAACTTCCTAATGACACAACCACATCTGTACTTATCTTATTAAGGGAGAAATTAAAGCAATAAATAATATACAACTGATATTTCAAATAGAAATGGATGTACAAATGGGAAAAATCAGCTGTAGTTTCAAAACTATCTCAATGTATATCACCAAGTCAGAGTTCCTTTTTTGATGTTTATTTCTCTTAGTGCTTAGGTTATTTGACTCAAAATTGTAAGGTGGTGAGTTCAATTCCTGATGGCACATTGTGTGCTTGAGCAAAACACTTTATTTCACATTGCTCCAGTCCACTCAATTGGTAAAAATGAGTTGTACCTATATTTCAAAGGGCCAGCTCTGTCACATTGTGTCACGCTGAATCCCCCTGAGAAATATATTAAGGATTTGCATATCTGTGGAGTGCTCAGCCACTTGCATATTAATTTTACATGCAGACTGTTTCATTGATCGGATCAACTGGTGCACTCATCGTCATAACCAATGGAGTGCCAGTCATATTTCTCCTTTATCACTGGATATTGTGATAGAATGACCTGGTGAAACAGCAGACTTAGTTCATTTGTTTGTTTTTTAGGAATCACTCAAATTATTTTTTAAGAATTACTACTTTTACAAGAAGCATGCTGCATAAGATATTGCTCACCATCAGGTGGGCTGCTCTACTAAAATAATTCAAGGCAATTTTTCATTAAGTGTGCCATTCTGAAAGTCCCATGGGCCACAGTTTGCCCGTGACTGGTGTAGGTGTTAGAAAGATATTGTAATAGTGTGATTGGTGTAAAAGTAAATGGGAAAAGAATAAAAGAAATGATCATCATCATGTATTTTATTACAGTTGACTCTCTTTCTTTTTTTTCTTTTTCCATATATGCAGCTGCTCCCCAACCTCAAGGTCTTCAGCCACCGCCGCCACCTCCACCACCACCGCCAGTTCAACATCAACAAATGCCTGCTGCCCCTCCAATGGCAGCTCCAATCCCATCTCAAATTAACACAGTTCCTCCACAGTATTCTGGTAATCATGTTTTGATAATCTTCCTGACATTGTTATATTTATGGAAACTTGTTTGCATTGATCAAATTATTGTTTTTGTTGAAACTCTTCTCAAGTAATTGTTTGTATGGCATTGAATTGCCATAAACTTATAAAAAAAAGAATTGTAAGTTTTTTTTTTTTTTTTTTTTTTTTTTTTTTTTTTTTTGTATGTCAGTTTTTCCACAATGGCATGGGTTGGACAAAAACTTATTGAGGCAGTCTCCCCTGTCTCAAATATTCCTCTCTTAGTCGGGGAGGGATGGGCTCTTCTTTTTTTCTGTCTTAAAAGTTATTTGGTGACCTCACAAGAATTAATGGCATGAAAAATAGCATTCAGTACACATTCTTTTCTACTCTAGGCATAAGGCCCGAAATTTTGGGGGAGGGGGACCAGTCGATTAGATTGACCCTAGTATGCAACTGATACTTAATTTATCAACCCCAAAAGGATGAGAGGCAAAGTCGACCTTGGCAGAATTTGAACTCAGAATGTAAAGACAGACGAAATACTGCTAAGTATTTCATCTGATGTGCTAATGTTTCTGCCAGTTCGCCATAGAAACCATGCCAAAGCTGACACTGGAGTTCAGCACAGCCCTACAGCTCAATAGATCCTGTCAAACTCTCCAACTCATGTCAGCATGGAAAACGAATGTTAAATGATGATGTTGATGATGATGGTTTTGTCCTTGTAACCAACTCCCACTTATTGTTGGAAATAAGAGATTTTTCATTTAACTGGTTGTCACAAGTCAAAAGTTCATGTGCTGCCGGATGTCTTTTTTTTTTTTATTGAGGATGCTCAAATGATGTCATGCGATATAGTGCAACATGTATGCATTCATATGCATCCATCCACACACACATACGATGGGGTTCAAATACTGTCTCTGCCCACTAATTTCACTTCCAAAGCATTAGTCAGCCCACGGTTATAGAGGACATTTGCCAAAATACAAATAGGATAGAACTTGAAACCACATAGTTATGAAGTGGACACTGAATCTGCGTGACCATGCCTGCACCATAACTTAGATCAGTGGTTCTCAGCTGGAGTACATATAAGATTTTGTTACTAAAAATTATAGCAATAAACTGGCTATACTTCTACAATTCACTCATCCATTGAAAATCTATCTGCCTCAGTGAATTCCATCGAATCCATGCAAGCATGGAAAAGTGGAAACGATGATGATGATGATAACGACAATGGCAACTTTTTTTTTCTTTTTCTTTTTTTTTTTTTTTGACAACTTAGTTACTTCTAAAAGTGTTGTTGTTAAATGAATTCTTTAATACCATTGATACTTTTTTTTCCTTCAGGTGCACCTCAGCCAATTCAAAGCCTGGCTCCTGTACCAAATCAGCAACCCCCTTCAGTGTACCATATAAGTCAGCCCTACCAATCAGCTCCTGCACCTGTCCCCTCCCGTCCAGTCAATGACCAATCCATGATTTTCCGCCAGACTTCCCAGTCCCATCTCATGCCTGCACCACAGGCTCCTCACTTTATGTCTTCACCTCCACCACCATCTCCTCAAGTTCATCAACAACATCCCCTTCATCCTTCTCAAGTTCACTCTATGCCCCAACACCAGCCTGGCGCCACTGCTGCTCCTCCGATGCAGCAGCCATTCCAACCACGTCCACAGTATCAAGTTCAGCCAGTTCAGGTATTGACAACTTTATTTGTTGTTGGAACTTAATGTATTAAAAAAATCAAGAGTTGTTCCTACAGGTGTCTTGACCCTTTCGTTACCAACCCAGCTGAAACCGGCTCTGGCTCTGTAGTACAAATGTCTTGTTTTCATAAGTTTTGAATTAAATCTTCCACCAAACCTTAGCCACAATTTATGTTCCTAACACTAGCTGAATGATAATTTATTTTACTAAATTCTTTGTTATATTTATATTAATTGAAAGAAACACAGAGTAACGAAAGGGTTAAGGAAACGATTTTGTATATAAATAATAAGATAAATACTGGCTTCAGATTTTGGCACAAGGCTATCAAGTTCAGGGGAGGGGGTAAGTTGATTGCATTCCCAGTGCTCAACTGGTACTTATTTTATCAACTCTCAAAGGATGAAAGGTAAAGTTGGTATCTGTGGAAATTGAACACAGAAAGTAATGGCTGACAAAATGCTGAGCAGCATTTTGTCCAGCATGCTAATGATTCTGCCAGCTTGCCACCTTAATAATAAGATAAATATTAACAACTGTTTCAAATTTTGATGCAAGGCCACAATTTTAGTAGGAGGGATTAGTGCATTTCATTGACCCCAGTGCTCAAATAGTACTTATTTTTTTTATCAAACCCAAAATGAGGAAAGGCATAATTGACCTTGGCTGAAAGATATGCCATTAAGCGCTTTGATGTGTTAATGATTCTGCCATAATATAGAATGGAAAATAGGCATTAAAATGTTGATGATGTTGATGCATGTTCTGCATTCCTTTGTTAAATATATGACCTTGTGAAGCGCTTGAATTTCAGAGTAAATTCTCTAGGCCAATCTATGGTTTACTGGAGATGTGGGCACAACAAGGTGCTATTATTCAAAAAGTGCTGGTTAGGGCTTAGGAAAACTCCACTGTGTCAGTCAGATGTTTAAGGTCAATACGACCTGATCTGAAAGCTGCAGAGATACTCATAACCAATCCTATTCAGTTAAGAATCATTTCAGCAAAATGGCCAACACTGCTGAGAGCACAAGTATACATGGAGGTTATGCTTGATGAATTGATAAAGTATTAGGCTACTTATTCACAGATTATGGGCTCAAATCTACAACATGCTTTATTTTATATTGCCTTAGATCACTTATCTGTTGGGAAAAAGTTACCAAATCTCAAGAGAATTTTATCTCATGTACTATCCAGATGGAGATCTGTCTTTCATCTGCTTAACACCTTGAAATTGAAGCTAAGCATTACCTCTTAAAGGTACTTGGGATTTAGAAGACCTTTACATTTATATTTCATTACTGCTTTGGTATTGCTATTATGTTATTGATTTCCATTCTGTTAAAGATAATTGACTTTTCTTGCCTTTGTTGCTCTCTGAACTATTCAATGTTTCTAATTTTCTTTCTTCCAATCAAGCAATCACATCATGAGATGATACCTACTCAACATCAGTCTCAACAGGACATGTCAAAAAATTCACACAGAATGCCAGCTCCTATAACATCTCAGTATGGAAATTCAATGCAGCAAATACGTACTTCTACTCGGGGCAATTTCTCCGGAAAAATCAGTACATTCAGTAAACTGCATCGAAAATATCAAAGGTTACGGTCAGTGTAATATTAACTAATGTACCTCTGTTTTTTCACTCTTTACCAGAGAACAGGAAAAAGGAGAATTGACGACTGCTGGACCCGTTTCTTCAATCTTCACAATTATTTTTATTTTATAAATCTTATTACAAATCTATGTATTCAGCACTACTAATAAACAGAAATGACAACAGAGAACACTAACCATAGCTCACATAATTTCAGAATGTGAACATTCACACATTAAAGTCACTGATGATTTATGTGGAGAAAGTTATGAATTTAGAAAACAATATTTTTGTGGGATCTATTTTAAAACGGGGGCCACATTTTTCATTAATGTTTTTCGTAGTGTTTTTGGTACGGAAAGACTTTCAAACTTCGTATACTTATCTATTTTGTGTTATAGAACAGAAAAATATTTTTGTATTCGAATTTATTTCATGTAAAAAATTGTCTTATTTCGATAATTTCAACCAATCACTGACAAGTATTCAGTTGTTTATATTTACTCCTTTGGCTGATTAAGCGATGTAAAGCGTATTTAAGCTCCATACCTTCGTTTTATTTGCTTTTTTCATTTCATTGTTTCAGAATCGTTTGTTTATGTAGTCGGCACTTAATGTATATCGGCTGAATGGACGTCAGTGATTGGTTGAAATTACAGAAATACGACAACTTTAACATGGAAAAACTTATGGATTTCTTTTTTTTTTAAGAAGACTAAGAGAAAAGGATGTTTTATACGACACATTCTACCAGTGTTCTAAGTTTCAAAGTGTTTCGTTAATGAAAAATGTGGCCCCCGTTTTAAAAAAGATCCTTTTTGTGGTTATTTACCTCTTAAAACATTGAAATTATTGTGTGACAGCAATGTCAAATGTATCACTTCAGTTAACCCTTTAGCATTTAAACCAGCCATATCAAACCCAAATATTCTACCTGTTTTATCTTCAGATATACCTAGATCTGGCCTCCCACACCTAGTCCACAACATCATTTTAAAAATAAACATTCATATCAGTGAAATCTCAAAGCTATGAATAGTTCATGATCAATTCAAAATAATGCAAATAAATAAGCATTACATTTGACAGAATAATTTGAATGCTAAAGGGTTAAACACATGTACAATGGGGTGCTGAAAAATTCCTGGCTTTAAGGGTATCGCGAAAAGTTGGAGACCCAGCCTTCTGACTTCTTTTATAGGGCTTAGAAAAACTGAAGGACCACTGCAATTAGTGTGTCAATCTGTGAGGGAAATATGTTGAATAAAATAATAAACTGATCCTCCTGTATTTTCTCTTATCCAAAGCCAGGAACTTTTCAGCACCCCCTCATAAGAGAAAAGAAAATAATATATGATGTGAGTTTTTGATGCATTTATTTATTACTTGTTGAGAACTTCCTTTTGATTATGTTTTGGTTGAATTTTTCAGGGTTAACCCTCTGGTATCACCAAAGCGAAACCGACAAGAGATTCAAACACAGCAAAATAAAAACATCAAAGTGTTAACAACACTGCCACAAGTAAAACTAATGTCTGATTCAGATACTCCAGCAACCAAGATACCAAAAGTATCAACTCATCTGAAACAGCTCACTCAGTCTGATGTAAGAAACTGATGTATTAATTCCTTAAAATTTTTGCTTTCATCTAACATTAGGGAATTGTCAGTATATTTTCTTTTCTACTCTAGACACGAGGCCCAAATTTTGGGGGGGAGGTGGTGGGGATCAGTCAATTAGATTGACCCCAGTATGCAACTGGTACTTAATTTATTGGCCCCCGAAAGGATGAAAGGCAAGGTCAACCTCGGCAGAATTTTAACTCAGGACGTAAAGACAGCCAAAATACTGCTAGGCATTTTGCCGGCATGCTAACGTTTCTGCCAACTTGCCACCTTAATTGTCAGAATATTTTGACAAAATATTAGAATGCAAGCATAGTTGTATAGTTAAGAGGCTTGCTTCTCAACCACATGGTTTCTGGTTCAGTCCCATTGTGTGGCACCTTGAGCAAGTGTCTTCTGCCCTAACCTCAGATCAACTGAAGCCCTGTGATTAAATTTGGTAAGCAAAAGTTTGAGATCTGTAAACTGTAACCATATAAGAAAGTAGAATCCATGGAATTTGGTATTTGATTATGTTCTGACTTTGCTCTCGTCAACTCTGCCTTTCATCCTTCCAAGGTCAATAAAATAAGTACCAAGTAATGGAATCAATGTAACAAACTATGTCCTCAGAGGCAGTGCTGCAATATGGCCACAGTCCCATGTCTAAACAATGATATTCAATCCTTTAAGTGTTCTGTCAATTGACATCTTTTGAACTTGTAGGCCCCTTTCTTTCCTTATTTGTGATCCCTTATGCTACAGTGGTCTTAAGCCTTGTTTGGGACAAAATCGTATTTTGAAAAATCCATATCTTCAACCATTGTTGGAAAGATCAGTGTAGAAATTAGGACAAATAGTTCTGATGGAATTCAGCAAGAATAACTGAGGTCATTGCCTCTTGATTGGATCAGTTTTTTTTTTTTATTTTTATAAATGTTATATTTTTTGAAATGGTATATTTTGAAAACTGATTCCTCAGTAGTATTTCTCTGTTTATCCTATCAACTTCAGGATGAAGAATCCAAGTTGTTGCGAGAAAAGTTAGAACAGCAGAAGCGAATGCGGGCTGAGGTGATTCGGCGGAAAGAACTGCGTCGTTTGCTTCAGGCTGAGCAAAGAAGAAAAGATTTGCAAGAAAAATTAGCTGAGCAAGGTGGGTAGTTTGCTTTCTTTGATATATTGTTGCTTCGTTTTTGTTTTTTTTTGTATTAGCTGTTTGTATTCACTTGACTTGGTAAATCAAAATGCTGAACCTTATGAAGGAGATAACAAAGGACTCAAGAAGACCTGCCAACCACAACAGAATTGATATCCTAAAGCCAAGGTTTTATGTAAAGAGCACTAGTGTAGATTCCACTTAAAAATGCCATGTAAAAAAGGCACCCAGTACACTCTGTAAAGTAGTTGGCTTTAGTAAAGGCATCCAGCTGTAAAAACCAAACCAAAACAGGTATAGAACCTGGTGTGTTCCATGGCCTTGTCAGCTCCTGTGATGCCATCCAACCCATGCCAGAATGGAAAACAGATGTTAAATGATGATAATGATGAAATCTCACCTCTTATACCGTTTCATGATCATCACTACTATTTAACGTCAGTTTTCCATGCTGGCATGGATTGGACAGTTCAACAGAATCCAACAGGTTCATGGCTTCTATAGCCCTTGCTAACATCAACCACTTTACTACTTATAATTTTCACACAAAGTCAAGGCAAGGACACACACACACACAGATAGATAGATAGATAGATAGACAACAAATTTCTTTCAGTTTCTGTCTACTAGATCCACACACAAGGCTTTGGTCAGGGCACTCTAGCGGAAAACACTTGCTCAAGCTGTCACACAAGGAGACTGAACCTGAAACCATGTGATTGAGAAGCAAACTTCTTATCCACACAATTTAATTATATAATTAGCATTATTATGTTACCAAGAACTAAGTCTTTGGATTCATTTGTGTCACATATCTGGCCATAACTTATGTTACTTCAACTTCAGGCCTCCTTTTCATCATTGTAAGGCTTTGTTGAGTAAAAACAAAAGTTATATTTTATGTTACAATATGAAAAAAGTATTGTAAATTGGAGGTGTCACTTGTTTCAACCAACCTGTTTTTGTTCATATTCCCTGGCACATCTTCACCATCATCTCTTTTTTTAATTGGGGTAACTGTATATCTTCCCTACAGCAAGACACCTGCTTTTGTTCCTCTATCATATTTTAACCTTTCAATCATCTAAAATAGAACCACCTGCCTCAATACTACACCCATACTCAGTTGAAGGATCACTTGGCAACCTCACTGGTGCTGCTCAGCACACTATGTGAAAAAGCTGTCGGTAGACACTGTGAAGTGGTTGGCGTCTAGCTATAGAAACCATACCAAAGTAGACTTTGGAGCTTAGTGCTATCCTCTGGCTCACCAACTCCTGTCAGACCAAAAATCACAGGAAACAGACCTTAAATGACATTTTATACCTCCCAATACAACAGAGGATTGACAGAATCATTACTCTTAGTTCAAATCTTGCTATGGTTGGCATTGTTTCATCCTTCTGGGATCATCATCATCATCATCGTTTAACGTCCGCTTTCCATGCTAGCATGGATTGGACGATTTGACTGAGGACTGGTGAAACCAGATGGCTACACCAAGCTCCAATCTGATTTGGCAGAGTTTCTACAGCTGGATGCTCTTCCTAACGCCAACCACTCTGAGAGTGTAGTGGGTGCTTTTACGTGCCACCGGCACGAAGGCCAGTCAGGCAGGTACTGGCAAGGATAAATATAATACTAGTTAAGCACTGGATTCAATTTAATTATTTAACTCCTCCCCTCAGATTTATCACCTCATACCTAGATATAATTAATGTTTCTACTAAAATGTTTCGCTGTTTGGTAATGAAAATCATTTTTGGAATGAAACTCATCAATAACTTCATTTGCTCATATTTAATCTATTTTTCATTTTTGTACTTTTTAAATTTACAGGTCTGACGCTGGCTGATGTAAGTGAAGAACAGAAAGCTCATTTACTGGATGGCTTACCAAAGAAAAAAGTTGGGGCAGTTAACAAATCTTTAACTTCATACCAATCTCAAATACAACCTGGGAAAAAGCAACAAATTTTGGGTAAAAGACCATTACAGAGTACTCCAGTTGCAGATGCAGCAGCTAAGAACACATCACAGCACCAGTTTCATGGGAAACCGCCCAAACAAGCAAAAACAAATGTTTCCGGGAAACAAGAGAAAGACAAAATGCTGGAATCTCGGCAACAAACGAATCAGGCATTGTCTGAACGTCATCAACAACAATCTGCCGGAAATGTGATTCTTTCCGAAGAAGAGAAAAATTTCTATCAGAAGCAATATATTCCACCACATCAGCAATTTCAGTCAATATCCACACCAAAGAAAGCCAAGCGAGATATGATATCTAAGGAGAGTGAACAGAAAGCAAGGAATGAGCATCATGGTGAACATGCCAGAGGGAGTAATGAAAACTTAAGTAACAAGATGAATTGTCCATCAAACCAAGGAAGTGGGTTTGCATCTTTACAACAAATGCCTGGTCTGCGGCCTATGCGAGGTGGGAAGATGAAAATGTTTAATCCACGAATGCAGTTTGGTGGGCAACCACGTATGCCATCACCTAATACTCAAGGCCAGATGCAGAATACAAACTATGAAGGACAATTATTAAATTTTCCTCCTTCTCCAAGTCAAGGTCCTCAAAGGCCAATGGGTATGCGCAGTCCAATCAGACCTGGGCAAAACCAAGGACCCCTTCGACCACCTATTCCAGTTGGTATGAGACAACAAGCTCCTGGTGTTTTCAGGCATCCTTCACCATCTGGTATGAGACCTGCTTTGCGGCCAGGGCTCCGACATTTTGGTCCTCAAGCATCACTTAGACCAATGCGGGGTCAACCACGCCTTCTCGGTCCCCCTAATCAGTCTCGTATGCCACAAGATCAGCTTAGGCCTATTTGCCCTCAACAACAGCGCTTTATGCACCCCTCAAATCCACAAAGGCATTTAATACCTCAAGGCCGTGGTGGTTTACGTGGCATGATGTCACGTGGCAGAGGAATGCAACCTGGTAGGGGTGGTCACCTTATGCCAATGCTTCCCCCTCAAGGTTCCATGCCACCAGATTTCGCCCAACAATTAGAAGGCAATATCCCCAAACAGGAATTAATGAAGAAAACTCGCCTAATCTTGAAGAAAGTAATCAAGAATTCAGTTGCAGGCAAAGGCCAAGCTGTTGCTAATGCTAAAAAAGTTCTTGTAAGAAAAGTCAGTCAATCTAACCTTGGTGGCCAAGCTGGGGGCCCTCCTCAAAATATTAATAATGTAGGGGGTCAGCAAGGCAATCGGCAAATGAACTTACAAGGATCTAATGTATTTCCAAATCAAGAAAGACAAATGAAATTCCAGAATCCTGGAATGGGTCGTGGTAAGATACCACCCCAGCGCCCACCAGGACCTATGCCTATGAGAAAAGTTCCTGGAAATATGGCTGTTAACAAGGACCAATCCAATTTAGGCAGAGTAAGTGCTTTTATCATGACTTTTTCCTCGTCATTTTATTGTTCTTAATGCAATTTAAAACTTGATGGAAACCCATCAAAATTGTATCTTGTTGATTAAGTGGTAATTATTTATTTTAGTAATGTTATAATTTATCATCATCATCATCATTTAACGTCCGTTTTCGATGCTGGCATGGGTTGGCTGGTTTGATTGAAAACTGGCAAGCTGGGGAGCCACACCAGGTTCCAATCTGATTTGGTATGATTTCTATGGCTGGATGCCCTTCCTAACACTAACCACTCCAAGAGTGTAGTGGGTGCTCTTTACATGCCACCAGCATGGGTGCCAGTTATGTAACACCGGTATCAGTCATGACTACAATCTCACTTGGGTTGACAGGTCTTCTCATGCATAGTATATTGCCAAAGGTCTCAGTCACTTGTCACTGGCACCTCTGCTGGTGGTTAGTTACACAACACTAGCATCGGATTTAATTTTTAATAATTTGATTCTTCACAAATACTATATTCCTGTGTGTGTGTGTCTCTCTCTCCCCCCGATAACTGGGGTAGACAGTTATCTCCTCTGCTGCAAGACACCTGTTTCTGTCCCTCTACTGTACTTTAGCCTGTCATCACCTGGCACAAAATAACCTCCCACAATAGTACTACTCCCCTTAGTTGATCTTTGTCTTGTAAGTTATTTGGTGGCCTCACTGGTGTCACATAAAAAGCACCCAATACACTCTTTAACCCTTTAGCTTTGAAACCAGATATCCAGCTAAAATAATCTACTTATTTCATCTTTAAACCAACTAGGTCTGGCCTCTCGCACTTATCCTACAATATTATTCTAAAGGTAAACAATCACGTCATTGAAATCTCAAAGTTACAAAGGTAATGCATAACAAATTTAAATCAATGCAAAGAAATAAGCATTACATTTGACAGAGTAATCATCATCATCATCGTCGTTGTCATTTAATGTCCACTTTCCATGCTGGCATGGGTTGCACGGTTTGACTGAAGATTGGCAAGCCAGGAGGCTGCACCGGGCTCCAACCTGATCTGGCAAGGTTTCTACAGTTAGATGCCTGTCCTAGAGTGTAGTGGGTGCTAGGGGCCAGTCAGGAGGCACTGGCATCAACCACGCTCAAACGGTGGTTTTTACGTGTCACCAGCACAGGAGCCAGTCAGGCGGCACTGGCATCAACCACACTCAAATGTTGCTTCTTATGTGCCATCAGCACAGGAACCAGTTAGGCAACACTGGCATCAACCACACTCAAATGGTGCATTTTACACGCCACGGGCATGAGAGCATCGATCACGCTTGTATGGTGCTTTTTACATGCTACTGGCACAGGAGCCAGTCAGGCAGTACTGGCATCAGCCACGCTTGAATGGTGCTTTTTATGTGCCAGTCAAGCGGCATTGGCATCGGCCACGATTACGATTTCACTTGATTCAGCAGGTCTTCTCATCTGAATGCTAAAAGGTTAAAGTGGTTGGTCATTTGGCCAAAGCTGGTAGTAGAGCTTGGTGCAGTCTTCTAACTTGTCAGCTTCTATGAAACCATCCAACCCATGCCAGCTTTGAAGTGGGAGGCATTGATAGTGATTATTCAATAGCAAATTGAGACTGCTAACAGACGTGGATAATTAGATAAGGAATATTTATAGTCAACTAGCAGAAATACCCGGCGTTGCCCGGGTTAAAGAGAATAATGAAATCTAAAAACGCCGTCTAGACTACGCATCATCTTTATATATAGAGATGTATATACACACACGCACCCAAACACACGTATATATATGTATATCAATATAAATATATGAAAGTCAATGAAGTTTCGTAAAAGAAGGTGATCATGTACATACTTTCTTGCTGTTGTGATTATAACACCTCATTGTAAACTATGTTCCTTGTTTTCCCTTGTGGGGCATATACAAATAGGATTTTTGTTGCTGCCCACTCTTGAGCAGCCAACATATAGTTGTCCATGTGAGAAGCAGGGCTCTTCCAAGAGAAGACCAGCTACAGACAGTGTTTGACCCTGATATTT
>NC_068981.1:181255667-181261659 GCF_001194135.2 Octopus bimaculoides | reverse complement strand
CATATACATGTATATGTATACATATACATCTCTCTCTCTCTCTATTTCTGTCTCTCTCTTTCTCTCTTTCTCTCTCTGTGAAAGTATCTGTCACTACAATATCGAAATGTGATTGTTTCAGTTAGTGGAATAGTTTCATTTTTAAAGTGAAAGTATTTGACATGAGTGTTTTTGTTTCACTTTTGACACATAATACTTAAATAGTGGAGGAGATATTATGTTGCTGTGTGCTCGAACTCTGCAAGAAGTTAATAATTTTTTTTGACTAAAATACAACTGGAACCCTAAGTAAGGCATGTGTAAAATTTGAATGAAATTGGTTGCGTAGTTCTCGAGTTTTAGGGATTCACACACACACACACACACACACAGACAGACAGACACACATTCTCATTTTTATATATATAGATATTCTAAATGCAGTACAAGAGGGGATTGAAAATAAATACTGATGATTGAGTGAATTTGAAGATGAGTAGTGACAGCAGAATATGTTAGAAAAGGTCAAAAGCAAACCAGTGATCATTGTTTTAATGTCCACTTTTCCATTCTTGTATGGGTCAGGATGGAATTTGTTGTGGCAGATTTTCTACAGTCAGATGCCCTTCCTACTGCTAACTTTCAACTGTTTCCAAGTAAGGTAATATATTCCCATGGCTATACATGTTTTCACGGAAGATGGCTTGTGTGACAGTAACACAAGAAACACACAATGTCAAGATAAGGAGACAGTAATGCATATATATATGCCTTCGTGCGGGTGACACGTAAAAGCACCCACTACACTCTCTGAGTGGTTGGCGTTAGGAAGGGCATCCAGCTGTAGAAACTCTGCCAAATCAGATTGGAGCCTGGTGTTGCCATCCGGTTTCACCAGTCCTCAGTCAAATCGTCCAACCCATGCTAGCATGGAAAGCGGACGTTAAACGATGATGATGATGATGATGATATATATATCATTGTCATCATCATTTAACATCCATTGCCCATGCTGGCATGGGTTGGACAGTTTGACTGGGTTGGCATGCTGGAAGGCTACACCAGACACCAGTCTGGTTTGGCATGGTTTTCTACGGCTGGATGCCCTTCCTAATGCCAACCACTCCGAGAGCGTAATGGATGCTTTTGTGTGCCACCTGCCAACACTTGCCGAGAGCTGCCATTATGGTGAGGAGAGCATCGAAAGGGAGTCACAACCTACCACCCCTTTGTCCATGGATAGCCATTTCACTTTTATAACTAGCTTAATTGCTACTTTACATACATACGATGGGTTTCTTTTCAGTTTCCATCTACCAAATCCACTCACAAGGCTTTGGTCAGCCCAGGACTATAGTAGAAGGCATCCACGGGCTACATAGTGGGGCTGAACCTAAAACCATGTGGTTGGGAAGCAAACTTCTTACCACACAGCCATTCCACCAGTATTGAGCTAAAAGTCTTAGTTATCAACAGAATAAGAAGGTAATAGATGAAAGCAAGGAGCTTCATCTGTACAGACACATCTTTTTAAGAAGTAAGGGTAGATAGATTTTCCTAGGTATTTCAGATATTTCAAGGAAGGAGGTGAAGTAAATTTTGACTTAAGAAAGAAGCCATGAACCTCTTATCTTTGTGACATACATAAAGTTAAACTGTCTAATGTGTTCTTTCCATATTTAAGAAGGAAGGGTGTAATTTGAGAAAGATTTGGCTGTTATTTCTAGCAAGCCAAATGACCCTCAACTCACACCCTACAGTCAAAGGATGTATTGGGCAATGTTGACCTAGATATAATAAAAGAATGACAACACCTGTTGTGATAGCTTGGTTGAAAATAGCACAAAAAACATGAATTGCAAAGCATCAACACCTGTCCCTTGTAGTTTCTTTGTTTTCTTAAAGCTATTTTAAATTAAATGAGATGATGTCTACATGTAATGTTATTTTTTTTATTTAGCGTACTGATGGAGATGGTAATCAAAAGATTAAGAAAGCTACCATGATTGCTGTTGACAATCTTTCTTCTTCTACAACTGAGAGAACTATGCACCAAATGGCAAAGTCTTGTGGACATGTGGAGGTAACCGTTCATTTACAATTTATCCCATTAGTATTCAAAATGGCCATATCCAGCCTAAATATTCTACCTGTTTTACATTCAAACTAGCCAGATGCAGCCTCTTACACCTACCCGACAATGTCCTTCTAGAATTAAGCAAGCGTCATTTCATCATTTGAAAATCTCAAAGCTACAACATAATGCATGAATAATTCAAAACAATGTGAATGAATAAGCATTACGTTGGACAGAGTAATCTGAATGCTAAAGGGTTATGCTATTTCATTCTCTCTCTACTTCTCTCCATCTCTTACAGCTCTGCCATTTGCATCTTTGTTATTTAAAACTAAACAAAGTGAAATAATCTTTCAAATATTTTACTTATTCTATGTTGGATGATTCAATTTTTATATCTTGTCATCATTTACCATTCAGTTTTCCATAGTAGTGTGGGTTGAACAGGTCTACAATACATTTTACCTTTTTCATTTGCATCATCTGAACGCTTAATCAAAATACAATTTCTAACAACCTCATCTCAGGTTTATTTGGCTAGCTATTTAATTCTTAATTATCATCCTTAGCATTTCTTTGCTAAGTTTACATATCTAAAGACACTGTATCATTTCCTTACATACATCAGATAGTGTCTTTCATGACCAGTTTCTTTCCTAACTTCTATCTAGTTTCCTTTTACCTCCTTTATCTAACAAACCACATTAAATTTGTTCCTCTCAAGCTAGTGCAGATCTTTTAATTTGTCAATTTGCGTGCCTTCTACTTTAAAATAAAGACAATAACTCTGTTTCCTATATTATCTATGCCCTGTTTGTTGATTTTCCTTCTTCAATTGTTCATGGATTCTGAATCAACTTTGACCCCAAAAGTACCTCTTACAAAAATGCAAATCCCATCTCCTTCTCCTATCAGAGACTCAGAATCTCTCAATCTCTATTTATTGTCCATTTCTGCTCCCCAAAATACACTCTTTACTCAGACTTCACAAGAAAAAAGGTCATGTCTGCCTATTCTCTCTGCCACTTATCTCTCTCCCACACTTCTCTAAATATATGTTTCCTTGACCATTCTCGATATTCCTCAAACTACCAACAACTTTACGACGATATCTCTTCCTATATTGAGGGCATCTATCCTTCTTCATCCTTCTCAAAGGTCATCCTTCTCAGTGATTTCACCATGCAGAAACTAAATCTTTTGCATCTCTCTGCTTTCTACATTAACTTACTGCATCCTTTACTTGTATTCTTGTCCAATGCACACACTGGCATCTAATTGCTACACTCAAACCTTCCTTCCCAGAAATAGAACTCTGAAATTTCTATCTTGCATGTCTTTCCTGCAGTCATCAATTTACAATGGTTTTAGCAAAATGTGTCTATCTTACTGATATTGGAGGATCTGTGAAGTCCATGAACACTGTCCTTTATGAAGCAATATGAGCTTTGGGTTAACATTTATAGATTATTTTCAACCACATGACATGTATTTTGTTTGTTTGTTTTGATATCTTTTTACATTTATCAGAAGTAAACTTCCAGTTTTTTTTTTCTTTCTCCAATAAAATTTTGAATCCTTGAATATGGTACACATGCATATTTATGCTTGCTTTTACTTTCACAATTTCATACCTCCAGTATTTTATTACTAAAGAGTTCAAATTCAATTAAAAATGTACTCTCAGAAAAAAGAAAAAAAATTATAGTATCTTAAGCAGTGTTTGTTCCATATTTGAAAATTACATAGAAATTTTAATAAAATTGGAGCATTGGGAAATGTGTATCCATGATAGGTGTTTGTTAGTGGATGTCTGCTTCAGGATACGCACACACACTTGCATAGAGTAAGATACAAGTAATTTGAGCTTATGGGGTTGCTTACAAATTAGCTAAGCGACAAACTGAGATGTCTTTTGCATTTTTTTCAGTCATTACAACTGCTGAAAAGCCAGCGCAAAGCTTTAATACGATTCAGGACTGGTGATCAAGCCCAAAAATTCTTCAAAAAATTTCACAGGTAAGTATCTAAATTTTTGATAGTTTTGTTTTAATATTGTCTTGCTATTACAGGCACAGGCATGCCAATGTTGCTAAGAAGCCCCCTTTCCAATCACATGCTTTGGGTGCAGTCCCTTTGCATAGCACCTTGGACAAGTGTCTTCTACTCAAGTCCCTGGCCAACATATACCTTGTGAGTGAATCTGGTGTGTATGTATCTTTGTGTTTGACCCCCCCACCACCACCACCACTTGACAACCTGCGTTGATTTGTTTATGTCCCTGTTAGTTACAGGTTCAGCAAAAGGGACTGGTAGAATAAGTACCAGATTTAAAAATAAATACTGGGGTTGATTTGTTCAACTAAACTCTTCAAGGTGGAGCCCCAACATGGCAGCAGTCTGATGAATGAAACAAGTAAAAATTTAGCATGTCGTTAGAAATTTATTTTCTGAAGAGAAATGAAATTTCTAAACTGCATTGGTTATTACACTAAAATTAGACAAAAGAAATTAATGATGCAGAAATAGCCCTGTAATGCGTCACGTAAAAAGCACCCATTTCAATGTCACATAAAAAGCACCTGTGCCATGTAAAATGCACCGGTGCTGGTGCCACATAAAAAGCATCCCCTTCACTCTGTAAAATGATTGGCATTAAGAAGGGCCCCCATCCATAGAAACCATGCTAAAGTAGACAAATTGGAACCAGCTGGCCAGCTTCTGTCAATCATCCAACCCATCCCAGCATGGAAAATGTTAAATGATGATGAATTGGCAAGTACTGAAAGGAATGGGAATAAAAGAGGAAAATGTTAAAGAAATTCCTCCTGCTTTGTACCAAGTCGTAAGTGGTTTACATAAGTGAGATTTCTTTCGTGAAAAGCTCAATCTTGAATAGATTCATCCTGCTAAGAACTAAAGAAAACGTCTATGTTTTAAAGTATTGCTTTTTTTGTGTGTGTGTCTGTTGAAGGTCAATAAATACTCTCCTTTCCTCTAATTATCCACTTCTTACATTGCAGAATCTTAGCTTTGTTCAAACATACATGTCATCATCATCATCATCATCGTTTAACGTCCGTTTTCCATGCTGGCATGGGTTGGACAGTTTGACTGAGGTCTGGAAAGCCAGTGGCTGCACCAGGCTCCAATCTGATCTGGCAATGTTTCTACAGCTGGATACCCTTCCTAACACCAACCACTGTGAGTGTGTAGTGGGTGCTTTTTACGTGTCACCAGCACATGAGCCAGTCAGGCAACCCTGGCATTGTTCGTGTTCAGATAGTGCTTTTTACGTGCCACCAGCACAGGAGCCAGTCAGGGGACACTGGCATCGTTCACTTTTAGATGGTGCTTTTTACATGCTACCGGCACTGGAGCCAGTTAGGCGGCCCTAGCATCGATCATGTTCAGATATGTGTTTTCATTTAAATTGCATTCCTTTTCTAACTGAACAACAACTTCAATGCCTGTGCCACAGGAGCAAATCATCATCATATCCACTTTTCCATGCTAAAATGAGCTAGATTTTCTATGCCAACCACTTTACGGAGTGTACTTTTAACATGGCACCAGTGTTTTTCACATGGCACAGCAGCGGTGCTTTTTACATGGCATCATGAAGACCAGGTAACTGACCTTATGAGTTTCATGGTTCAAGAAGAATTAAAAATTTGAAAAGCCATTTACTCTTTTACTTGTTTCAGTCATTTGACTGCGGCCATGCTGGAGCACCGCCTTTAGTCGAGCAAATCGACCCCAGGACTTATTCTTTGGAAGCCTAGTACTTATTCTATTGGTTCTCTTTTGCCGAACCGCTAAGTTACGGGGACGTAAACACACCAACATCGGTTGTCAAACGATGTTGGGGGGACAAACATATACACACACACACATATATATATATATATATATATATATATATATATATATATA
>NC_068981.1:181253923-181254976 GCF_001194135.2 Octopus bimaculoides | reverse complement strand
AACATTATAGATGTTTGTGTGTATTTGTACATATATATATATATATATATAATATTTAATATATAGATATTATATTTTATGATTATATAATATATTTAATATATATTAAATAGTTTGTGTGGTGAATATATATATATATATTATATTAACTTTAATATATTATATTAACTTTAATGTTGTTTTTATATATAGCTTGACATAAAAACACACTTATATGTATATACACTCACAGACACACACACAGTTGTGTTATATATATGTATGTGTGCATATATATATATTATATATATAAAGGTCTGTGTGTATATTGTATGTGTGTGTGTGTGCAAATGTTGTGATAATCATATCCCTCATAGCAGCTATGCATTCCCTAATATTTAAGTTCCTGTTTTAAAGACAGTCATGGTGAACAACAATAAACAACTATGAGAACCTCACTGGCTTTTTGTGTGTATGTGTGTGTGTGTGTGTATATATATATATACACACACACATACATACATACGCATAGACACACACATACATGCATACATATACTCTCATATATATTTATTATAAGATTGTTGCTTGTGAGTATATATAGTATGTATGTGCTTTCTATATATATAAATATATATACCCTATATATTCACATGCATATACACACACACAAACAGATTATATTAGGGATCGACATTTAGAATTGCAGAAACAAATCACTCTTATTAACTTTTAATAATAGAAGTGGATATCATCTATTGGTAGCCAATAGCGTGTATATCTATGCATCTCTCTTTATATTTTATATATAAACACTGATACACACATGTATTTGTTTGTGTGTGTGTGTGTGTGTATATATATATATATATAGTTATATATATATGGATCAAACTCCTTGGTACTCTGAGTTTCAATCATGACACTAATCTTTGGCTATTGGAGTTTTATATATGTATATGTGTGTGTGTATATATATATATATATATATATGTATGTATGTATGTATGTATATATATATATATATGTATGTATGTATGTATATATATATATATATATATATGTATGTGTATA
>NC_068981.1:181251362-181253424 GCF_001194135.2 Octopus bimaculoides | reverse complement strand
ATATATATATATATATATATATATATATATATATATATATATAGAATAATTGCTCTTGAGGTTCACTTAATATCTCACATCACTATTAGCACTGTATGTTATTATATGTCATACTCTGGCTATGAAGCAATTATTCATTAAACTTTGGGAAATGGGTAGAAAGATGTGGAACTATTTATTCACAATAACAGAGGAAATATATTTTATCCTGTTATTCTTGCAATGATAACTTAAAATCTGCATCTTTAATAATTGGTCTTAAGTATTTTTGTTTCTTTTTTTTTGTTTGTTTGGTAATATGAAAGAAATCTTTTAAATTGAAAAAAAAATTTTTTAGTAGAAACAATTTTAAAGTAAGGTTTATTTTTACTTAATAGAATTTTTGTTTTATTAAGGCTTATTCTCATTTTATCTTCTCCCACCCCACAAAAGTAAAATACATTTTCTACTAAAATAAAATCAGTTTCCCTTTCTTCCACATATTCTCCATCTTACACCACCTTGCTTCTCTCTCTCCGTCACTCTTCTACTGTTTGATTGTCTTTCCTACAGATTGTCTCTTTACTGAAACTGTGAAAGCTTGATAAACTTAAAGACAATTAGGTTCCTGTGGAATTAACATAATAACATTTTTATATTGAAAATAATTAGGCTTTCATGATGGTTAATGTTGATTGCTATACAGCAAAGAATATTTCTAAAAGCTTACTTTGATGCTATGTTGGAATCCTGCATAATTTAAAATAAGTCATTTTATGGGAATTTCACTTAGTTATAAACAAAGTCGAACTACTTCTCATTACAAGCTTTTATTGGTTAGAATTCTTGAATTGTGGTTTTGATATTTTAACTGGTATCAATTAATATTGCTAGAAATTACTCACTGAATCCACACTTCCAGCAGTTGTAAAAGAAATGTTCTCTGAACACATTACTTCTTCAAGAGCTGTTTTGCTTAAGACAGCTTGCTTTTCTTGTGCTTAAAAATTGATTTTATGTTGCTTTCCAAGGAATGCATGCTTTTCTACTTATTTGATATTTATTTATATATATGAGGGTATTATTTAGATTTCCTATATATGTCTCTTATATATATTTAAAATTAAAACTAAAAATTAGAAGTAATTTTTTTCCTTTTTTTTTTTTCTTAGGCATAATTTGGCATAATTTTTCTACCATTAAATAATTAATCATGAATTCCAAACTATAAATTCTCAAATTAAAACATCCAAAGCTTAATCTACTTATTCAATTAAAAATTAAATCTTCATATATATACATACATACACACACAAATGTGTATGTATGTATACAGAAGTGTGTATAAATTTAATTTATTCTTTTTCCACATCAATATTTTTCTTCTCTTAAAATAAACTTGTGATATATTCATTAGAGGCATGTATAGTTCTTCCTGATTAGCACAACTAGCATTCTTCTTGGGCTTTCGTTATTGATGTTTGCATATATTGTTGTTTTTTTGGGGGTGGGTGGGATTCTCCCAAGCCTCTACATTATTATATATTGTTTTTGATTTTATGTGGAAAACTGAAAGGAAATATCTGAAAATGTGTTCTCATAATCTCTTCTATGCCTCTGTTCAAAAGTCTACCATGTTCATTAATTTGTGAAGTCAAATATTCTGTATCGATAACGAAAGTAAAGGTCTCTCAGACTCTACTTATGAAAGAGAACGGGAGAGAGTTAGTGCTATAGATGCTTACCTGATAAACTGAAGAAGTCAACTTGGTATTCACTAAGTTGAATAACCCTTTAGCATTCCAATTACTGTCGAATGTAATGCTTGCTTATTCACCTTTTAAAAAAAATCATGCATTATCTTGTAGCTTCGAGATTTTGATGATGTGTTTGCTTATATTTTAAATGACATTGTAGGGTAGGTGTGAGAGGCTGGACTGGCCATTTTGACCATAAAGTAGGTAGACTATTTCGGCTGATACAGCTGGTCTAAATGCTAAGGGGTTAACTTCTCTTGCACTTCTCTCTCTTTCTTTCTGTGTGTGTGTGTATATATATATATATATATATATATATATATATA
>NC_068981.1:181241042-181250377 GCF_001194135.2 Octopus bimaculoides | reverse complement strand
TTTTTTTTTTTTTTTTTTTTTTTTCTTCTTAATTTTGTGCTTGAGTGTGTGTATGAATTTTAAAAATCCTTCCTGAATGTTAACTCTGCGATTGTATTATTCTATGTATGGAACAAAGTACTCAATGTTACTTTGTCTTTCTTTGTGGTCCATTTGTGTTACTAAGTCCGTATTACTTTTGATCTTTCTTAAATTGAAGTTTTACTGTTTAACCATTGGATTAAAATAATATCCAACTGAATGATTTCATTTTAAAATGTATAACTGTTTTCTTTTTAATTCTTCACTGCCCTTTTCCAAAGTTTTTCTTTCAGTTTTTGTTTTCTTAACTGGCCATTTTCTAATGTATATACGTGATCCACAAAGACAATATTCTTCTCTAAACAAGGACTAAACGTATATATATATATTTATATATATATATACATTTATTTACTCACACACACCCTCACACATATACACATATGTACATGGATGTAATCATGTAAATAACTACACAGCTACCATTTGACTGAAATATTTTCTGGTTAGTGCTTATTGTTTGTTTCTTTCTTCTTGTTTGGGTTTTTTTGTTGTTGTTGTTGTTGTTGTTCTACCATGATGAATTTCTAATATTTCATCAAACTGTGGTTTCAATATACTATTAAGAAAGTGGAAAATTTAAAATTTAATTACATGTGAAAGAAAAGCAGAAAAAGAAAAAAAATAACATACTGATAAAAAAAAAACTGAAATATGAAAAAAAAAAACTGAAAAAGGCTACTTCCAAAAAAAAAGAAAAACAAAACTAACTCTCATTTATATATATATATATATTACACACATACCATTACCACCACCGGTGGTGTCTGAATTTTTCCAGCTTTATCAATGTACTATGTGATGAATAACTATTCAACTTTTTGTAAATGAACAGGCTAACACGTCTGTCATTCAAATACTGTGTACCCAGTTCACATATCACACGTTTATAACTAGTTCATTACATAACTTCATGTATATTTTTCTTTATTTGTGGTTTTTTTTTGTTTTATCCTTTTTTTTTCTCATTTACTATAAAAGACTAAAAGACATTCTGTGAAAAACGCTTAATGAAATACAAAAACAAAACAAAAAGTAACATTGTTATGATGCTTTATCAAATATTTGAAATGAAAGAACAAGATATGATTATCTGCAGTTTGGAGATATTTTTGAAGATTGTACGACACTTAAAGACTACTGTGCAACATCTACAGAATCTAAGGACAATATTTTTTCTGTTTTGAAACCATTTTGCAAGAGTGGTCTGTTTGCTTATGTTTTCCATTGTTCGAGTTGGCCTCTTGGAGACAAAGACTGTTTCCATATATTGAACTACACAAACACTAAAAGAAAAAAAAAAAACATGTTAATCTGCTGCATTCAGTAGATTTTTTTAAAACTTACCTTTATTTTCATTTTTATTTTGTTTTTTTTTCCACTTCCTTCATTTTTTTTTTAACGTATTCTATTATCTCTTTTCTCTTTAGTTTAAATTTAAGAACATTAAAGCAAAGTTGCTTTTGTGTACACTGTAAATTCAGTGTTTTGTTTTGTCTATATAATTTTTGTGTATGTATGTGTGTGTATATATATATATATATATATATATATATATATATAAACATCTATATGCATATATACATACATATATATGTATGAATTTGTGTGTGAGTATATATGCATATGTATGCATATATATGTGAGTATGTATACTTGTGTGTGCTTATAAATGCATGGGATACTGTAACATCTCAGTTACTGTCATACTTCTGTATAACCAAACAATAAATTTGAGTGACAAAATTACTCCATTTGTTATAAACTATCAGCTAAGACTGAAGCACAGAAGGTTGTCCGTATTATTAATTTTTATTATTGTTGTCTTTTTTTTTTTTCTTAAACAGAATCAAGACACAACCTAATTTTTTAAATTTTTTTATATATGTGTATGTATGTATGTGTATGTGTATATATATATATATATATATATATATATATATATATATATAACATTTTATTACTTGCTCCCTGTTGGTTTAACTTCACACATAGTAAAGCCTGTTTAAATAGTTTTCTCTATCCTCATCATCATTCTGACTCATTTTACCTTCCACTTTTTAACAGTTCATTTTTCTGAAAACCCTTGTTTTCATATATTGACACTCTCTCATTTTCAATTAATCAAAATAGACTTCCCATTATATAATATATAATGGTTTCATTTCTATTTTTCTCTTCTCCCAATTTATCAGACTTTCTTCCCCCCCCTCTTTTTTGTTTCTTTTCTATTTTAACCCTTTGCCTGTCTTGTGTACCATATGTGATACACAGGGCATATTTTCCTGGTGTCCATGCATCATATATAATATACATTTCTTTTTTTTATTATTATTATTTTTTTTTATCCTAACCATCAGTGTAATTTGGGACTTATGAAAGGAAAGCTTTATATTGCTCAGATCATATGAGGCAAGTCTGAAAACAAGCATGGACATTTAAGACAAACTTACAAAAATACTTTGGATAGGCAAATGGTTAAGTGTCATCTTGCTGGGAATTATAAATCTTTCTTACACGATTGTCTTTGGCATATTTATCATTTTGTGTAAGATTTATTTTATACTTAAACCAGTGACTCACCAGTGTGAATGTTCAAACATACCACCACTTTCATCAACTGCTTGACTGCTGTTTGTAATGCCACAGTAATTAGTGATTTTACTGTAATAACTTCTGGTTAATAATCACCTCAACTTCTCGTGGGGGACTTCATCCACACTCTCTTTGCACCCATTCCTCAAGTATACACATTTATTTGATCTAGGAATAGCAGTCAAATCTCTATCTAATCACACCCTCTCTTCTTCCCCCCATCACCAAAAAAAACAATGGAAGACTCTGGATAATGTAGTTGACTATCTGGGGTGCAGTGGGGTGGGTTTGTTATGATTGGAGTACTGTTAGTCAAAAGATTGCGTGATTAGGTCTGATCTGGAACTAAATATACTCCAAAAGCATAACTGACATAGAAAGGAGTCGGGAGTTTCCTATTTAATGTATTCTTGCAATTCAAACTAACAATTGTTTTTTTTTGTCTTTTTTTTTTTTTATTCAACTTCCAATAACATATATATATATATATATATATATATATATATATTAATTATTAGTTTATAAGTATGACAAACTGGCAGAATTATTATTAGTGTAGTGGCATTTCTTTTGGCTCAAATTCTGCCATGGTTGACTTTGCCTTTCATACTTATGAAATAAGTACCTGTTGAACACTGGGGCCAATGTGGTCAACATGCCCCTTCCCCGATTATTGGCTGTGCATCAAAAATTGAAACACTTATTATCATCATCATCATCTTACATTTTTAGTAACATATTGCAGATGACATTTGCTGCATGTGTTTATTAACTAAATATTCACTCTACATAATTATTGATCTAACTTTTTTTTTTAATTTCTTTTTTTTTTTTTTCAATTCCACTAAATTTTTTTTTTATATCTGCACAAAGACACTTGCCTTTTTTTTTTTTTTTACCTTTTTTTCAATACTTTTATATTAAGGTATTGATTACTCTCAAGATGCAGATATGCTAATATCAAAAACATGTTTCTTTTGTTTTATTTTCTCTCTCTCTCTCTCTCTCTCTCTCTCTCTCTATTCAAATATTTGTTCTTAACACAAAATGTGTACTAATAGTGAAAACCAAGTTACCAAATGACTTGTTTGATTTATATAATACTACAAACACCAAAATGCAATAAGTTTCACTGAATTTGTCCAAAAATTCAGTTTCAGTCTATATTTATTTTTGAGCTCCCTTTGCCTATCCACCTACATTGCTTCTGTTATGAGTGTGGAGGTGAGATTAAAAACTACTTATATGGTCAGCTTCTTCATTTTATTTTGACTATTACTCTACATCCAACTGGATTCAACGTGCAGACTTGTTAGATCAATTATCCATTCCATATTTAGACAAATCTCAAAACATTTTTTTTTAAAATAGCCTTAACCCTAACAGTATTTTTTTTCCCATATCTTCTTTCTCCCTGCAAACATCTTGCTCTAATCTCCAATGTTAACAATTTTTATTATTCAACAAAATTGTGTGACTCTTTTTCTTAGTATGGTAAAATTGGGAAGAGAACAATTTTTTCAGGAATGGGAAAAAAAGAGCTCATCATGATTTCTATATATTTAAGAATTTTGCTTCTTGGTCTTCTAATAAAACTGAATAAGGAATGAAGGTTTGTATGTTCTTATTACCTTCATTTAGTTCTTACCTGTATTCTTCTAAGCAGTTCTCTTTTCCTTCCTGGAGTTTCATTTCTATTTATTCATTTTCCACATTTTTATCACTGCTATCATAAACAGGTTTTACTGTTAAATCCCCACCCTTCAATATATAAATATATATATATAGATATATAGATATATATATATATATCACTTAGTTTCAAATTTGAGACCAAAAATATGTTTAAAACCAAAATTAATCTATGACACAACATTTAATTTCTTTTTAGTATTTTATTTATCTTTTTATTATTATTATTTTTTTTTTTTTACAAATGAATTTTTAATATTTTATTTGTAGAAGTTATTGCTTAAAACTTGGTATTATAACTACTACTGTGCTACAAATCCATTGAGAGAAAGAATCCAAAACAGTGTATGTTCTCTCCTGATGACCCCTGAAACCTACTGCCATCCTATAATATATGGACCCTTCAATTGGCAGCACTTGCACAAGCAAGTTGTTTGCAAGTCTCTAAGTACTTACCCCACTAATATATATTCTACAGGGATATATCAACACTCGGTTGATATCTCTCTGTGATAATATCTTTATGTTTTTATATTATTATACTAAATAAAATTTAATTTTACTCCAAAAGGCCTGGCTGAAGCTAAAAGCAAGCCTAGAGGGAATTAACAAATGTTGTTGACAAGATTATGGCACAAACAAATCTTAAGAACCAGTCCTCAGTAGTGTAGCAGTGCTAATATTATGAAAGAAGCAATAATATAACCTTTAGTTTTGTAAAATTCAGAATATTAGTTTTAGGGTCTTTGAGAATTTCCAAAGTGACATTTTTTTCTTTCTTCCTTTATCCACTTGTCGATTTAATTTTTCATTTTTTTTTCTTTTGTTTTAATCTCACCTTTTCCTTTCATCTATGTAGCTCTGACGCTCAAATATTTCAGTTGTGCATTAGAAATACATCTTCAACCCACTTAATTCCCCAGATGTTTGTGACACTTCATTGAAATATTCTTTGATGATTGTAAAAAGAGCTGCTTCATTTGAGATTTAAAATACTTTTTTTTTTTCTTTTTGTCATGCATTTGTGAACGATCATTGGTTAAAGGGTTCCCATAGACCAGTCTTGCGTTCACTGCATGTTAGTGGCTTCTCTATTTGAGATTTTTTAAAGCTTCATTCAAACCCTGTAATTACATCATTATCTTTACACAATTGATACTCTTTGCTGTTAAGCTATAAATGAGAAAGACAAAACAAAAAAAAATAGCATTAAAGTACTGACACTTTACCAAAGACTGGGTCTTCAGTTTTATTTATGCCATATTCTAAGAAGTGTTGATGTCAACTGTCTCGACTAAAGAGAAAGATACAAAAAAATATGTTGAGTGAAATGGCTCAACTAGGAATCAAAACCATATTGCAAATGCCCTAACCTGTAGCTTATGACAACTGTACATCACAGATAAGTTATATAAAATGTCTGTGTGGTTTGATAAAAAATATGGCTGGAGAGTTATTTGTTTGCAAATATGTATCCAGTTATAAAAGTTTTGGATCCTACCAAATGCATTCTACTTAATCCATAATAGTAAAAACTTCATATTATTCAGGTAAACTGTTCAGTTGAAACATTTCGCACCTTTTAGTTGCAGTCTTCATGTTTGGGAGGGAATATCTGTTTATCAAGTAGAGAGAATTGACTTCACTTAATTTTTGGTGATGCAATCTGCTAGTTATGATAATGACATGCAGAAAATATAATTCAGAAATTGGTATTTTGAAATTAGTTATCTCCAAGTTGAAACTTTATTAAAGAATATATTTGATTTTATATAATTTTTTAATTTTTTTTCTTTCTTTTTTTTTTTTTTGTTTTAGCTTTTCTCATTAGTGTTTCTATGTAAGCACAATTATATTCTTGAAGAAATTTTTTTTTTACTTTCATTTTTTATTTATATTTTGATTTTTTTTTTTATATTCAGTGAAAAAAAAATTTTCTTTTCATACATTTTTTTACCATTTATTTTTTTATTATTTTAAATGTGTCACTTTTGGGGGTGGTTGAAGTAAGTTGTCTCAAATTTGTCATATTTTATTATGGTATGTGTCTTGGTACTGGTACAAAATTTTATGTTTTGTTCTACAAAATTTGGTGCTAAAATGTTTCATTTCTCTTTAGAGTGCTATATTGATTTCTGAATTACATCAAATTGTTCCTCTTTAGTTTGACTAGAAACCTTTTCCATTTCTACCCTTACTAAATCTGCCAAACAATATACTATGCATTTCTCAACTAACTCATGTATTTTCCATTTACAGTGATCATTCTTAAAAAAGAAAATTTTCAATTCCATTTCACGTTTTCTGTATATTTTCACCATGCTATGGGAACAGAAAACAAAATTTTAAATCCAGTTAATAGGGCACATTCAACAGTTAGTTAATATTTTCTTCCAAATTTTTTTCTTTTTTTTTTTTCAATTTTTTTTTAATGGTGGGAGGTTTTTTTTTTTTTTTACGTGTCTTGTTTAATCAACTATTTGTATGACAGGTCGTAAGTCAGCAAGACCTGTGTTGAAGCATTCAACTATAACTGGAATTTCTTTAAATGTCGTCGCTTCACTTGATGTCCACTTTGTGGATGAAATTTTCCGAAAGTAGGATGCAGAAAAAGGGCAATGTAAAACTAGAATCATAGTAAATATTTTCTCCCTAACCTTATATGAAAATGATGACATTAATGCATAGACAAATCATCATCTACTCAAATAATGTTTGCAGAATAAACTCATACAATTTGTTCTATGTCTGCCAATGTAAAAGGCATCAAGTTGTTTGTAACCTTTCCACCACTGATCATCAAACAGAAAAGTTGATGCAATTTCCTTTCCCTGACACTAACAGGGTTACAAACTGCCAATATAGGCTAACTACATTTGCAGACAATATTTATTCTACAAACGTTGTTGGGTATTTTATATTTTAATTTAATTGAATTTTTTGAAGAACAAAATTACTTTATTTAAAAGAAGTTAAGTCTATTTGGAGAAAGAAAGTTAGAACTTATAAATTGGTTGAAGAATTGGATAATAATTTCAAATTAAATGCATTTTTTTTTAATGAGATGACTCTTTCTTTCTAAAATATTTTGAGAGGATACTTTTAAAAAGGATTTCAGTTATATTAATGCACTCATTTGTTCATATTTTAGAATCTTTTTTTTTTTTTTTTCCAGTATTCTCAATCTCATTTTTTTTTCTTCTCAAATCAAACTCACATAATATCTTTAAAAAAAAAGAAAAAGAAATTTATTATTATTTTAAATAACAAGTTAAACATAGAATAAGTATTTTCTCAAGCTTTCATTTATCGAATACTTTCAGTGAAATTAGTTGTCCTTTCAGTTAGTTCGTTTCTAGTCTGCAACCAGGTGCCTGCTTTGCATACCAAAGCCACTCACTTGTGAATACATCACCACCACCAACCATCTTCTTCATCATTATCATCATCATCATGTGAAAAAATCACAAAGATCTTGAAAAACAAGAAATGAAACTGCTGTCCAATTATTAAATCTTCTTTATTAGCAACAGAGTATCAACTCTAATTGGTTGGCAGCACCGCAATATTGAACTTTGTAACAGAAAAATTAACGCAAAAAAAGAAATCAGCTTTTAAATCAGCTCCTTCGTTAAGCATTTATTATTATTATTTTTTTATGTCCTAGCAGTTTAAAATAAGTATGTTCTTTAAAAAGATTTTTTTTATATATTATTTTCATTTATTATTTTACTTATACTTTATTACTTTTTTTTTTTTTTAATCTTCAAATTAAATTCACCTTGGTGCTGATATTTGTTTTAATGATGCCATTCAGAATCTGACTTTGTGAGGTTTGAATGTCTCAGAAAAGAAGCCATTAATATACTTTAATGGATAATGGATTCAAATTATATCAATGTCATTATTACTTTAAAAAAAATTTTTTTTTTTTTTTTTTGTATAAAGACACACTCAAATTAGACTTATCCGTAAATACGGGATTGCTTTTGAAGCAAACATCAACTAAAACATCCTACTGAAGAGTAGCGTTTATATATATATCTATATATATATGCATATATATGTGTGTGTGTGTATGTATACGCACGCACACATATATACATACATACATATATTGTCATAGCAAAATCGTTTTAGCTATAATAGCTAAAACAGACTAAAGAGCATTTGTTTTTCAACTTTCATATGGGTTAGATAGGTTTTATATGATGTAAATATATGAATTGTGTGTGTGTGTGTGTGTGTATACACACATGCATGAATATATATATATGAATGTATGTATATATACGTATATGCACATGTGTATATGAATATGTATGTATAAATATGTGTGTGTGTGTGTATATAGATATGCATTCACATACACACAATTTTGTTAGTGTATTTATTTTCCAAGATTCTTTGAGTGAAATCTTAAGTTGGAACACGTGTCTTGAGAGGATCATTTTGCCAATAATAACTCATACACTGGTTCCATTTCACTACCTTTTGATATTAGTTAACTAATTGGTTGCTTGACTAATCATTTCATCAATAAATCAATCTAACAGTATCACAATATTTAATCGAAACTTGGTTATACCTGTCAATGGTAAGGTCATAAATTACATCAAAAAGGTTTTGACAAACCAACTGATTGATTGATCAAATGATTAGCTTGGCAGATGATTAGCTAACCAGTTGACTAATAAATAACAGAGAAGTTCAACCAGTGCATATGTTTCATTGGTGTGCCAATGATCCTGTCAAGATACAATAACGTGTGTGTGTGCGTATGTATGTATATAGTGCATACAATGCAAGCATGGATGTTCAGTGATGATGATGAGATTATTATTATTATTATTATATATATATATACACACACACACACACACACACGCATACATGTGTGTGTGTGTATGTGTGTATATATAAAAAGATGTAGAACAGTATTATATAGATGTGTGTGTATATATATA
>NC_068981.1:181238527-181241032 GCF_001194135.2 Octopus bimaculoides | reverse complement strand
ATATATATATATATATATATATATATAGACACATCTATATAATACTGTTCTACATCTTTTTCTCTGCTACTACAGGTGTCATGTGTAATTATTTTTTTTTCATTTTTTTTTCTTTGAGATTTGCATATACTTAGAGCAACAATTTCACAGCTAAGCACATATATGTAAGTTACTTTAAGGTATGCAGAATAACATGCCTTGCTTCATTACCACAATTATGCAATTATACAGTTGAGGCAACATTTGGTCACTTGACCATTCAGTTGGTAGCCCAGCAAGAGAGAGAGAGAGACTTAAAACACATTGGACCTTAATTGCTTTGAGCTAAATGTGAATATATGAACTGGAGAGAGAGAGAAATAGTGAGGCAAGTGTTTTGATGTGTGTATTCAAGTTGTGTATATCTAACTAAATAACCATGCCGAGCTGACTGTAATCTTATTTCTATTTAATATTTAACCCCTTCATTCTCAGCTGTCACACTGAGACCAAAACCAAATCTCACTCTTACACAAATAATCAATATTATCAAAACAAACTAACCTTGCTGTGTTTCAAACAGAAGGTAACATTTCCAGTTACTATTATATCTCAACGTTTGAGAATCTGAATAAAAAAAAGAAACTATAGGCATATCCCCCTCTACCTCTGCCTAATGAATAAGAAGTAAATAAATAAACATACATTCAGCAGGTAGCTTGCAAATGTTTTTAAGTCAACCAAGCTTACTTGCAGATAAAATCAAGCAAATTTATCAAGTCACACACACACTATTTAACTTGAAATAAGTGTCAAACACTAAAATCATAAGGACAAGCACTATATAAATATCACCTGAAGAAATGCACAAAACAAGAAGTCCCTATGGACAAAGTGACTCATAAACTTTGAATATATATATATATATATATATATATATATATACATACATACATACATACATACATACATACATTCTACTGCATGTTTTGAGTACTTACCAAACATGTATGTATGAGTGTATATATATATATATATATATATATATATATATACACACACACATTTGCACTATATATGCACAAATGTACGTATACATACATATGAGAGAGAGAGAGAGAGGTGATTGATGAATATAAGAATATGTGAAATAACCATTGTAAAAGAACTGTGTGTGTGTGTGTGTTTTGTTTTTGCTCTTAAACCGTCTCCCAATCTCGCACACTCACACAGACACATAAATTATTGGTGTTGATAATATTAAAAGGAGCAGCAAGCCTGAAAGCACACTATATAATGACTCGTGGTATTTATGTTCTGAGTTTGATTCATGTTGACGTCAGTATCGCTTTCCATCCATCCGGGGCTGATAATAATTACTCTTCTTTCAGTAATTTTGAGTGTAGACTTCGTCCATGGCCCACACTGCAGGTGCCTTAACCGTTTAGCATCCAAATTACTCTATGAAATGTTATGCTTATATATTTTTTTTTATTTTGAATTATGTATTGTCTTGTAGCCTTGAGATTTCAATCACGTGACTCTTTACTTTAGGAATTACATTGTAGAGTCGGTGCAAGAGGCCAGATCAGGCTATTTTAAACATAAAACAGGAAGAATGTTTGAGCTGGTTATGGCTGTGTTAAATGCTAAAGAGTTAAGGGTTAACAGAGTTCGCTATGTTACAAGAAATCAAACCAGATCCCTGGCTTAAAGATATTTTCTTCCACTAGACTTAGAGAACCCTCTAAAAGGTCTGGTCTGTGCTCTTCTTCCTGACTAAAGGATAAAAAAAAGATACTGAATATGGCCTGAATCAATGAGTTTACTCTCAGCATGAGCATGTTGGCCAGAGATTACAACTAGCAGAGAGCACTTTCTTAACCCTTGATAATCAGAATAATCCTGGATCTGTGTGGTCCCTTGACTGACCCTAGATGCTGATTGTCCTCTTTGGACTTTCTTATATATTTGCATACTAATTATACTGTTGTTTTTTTTGTTTTTGTTTTTTCCATCTAAACCTTCTAAACATTTTATGTAAACTCCTCTAATCCATTGTCTGTCACAACGATAAAGAAAAGTTTATTGCTACTATCATTATTAACTCCATCACACATCCCATCAGTGCCTGACTTTCCTTTTATCCTTGTGGGTTAGTCAAGTGTTGAGGACGATATCCTTCCCAAATTTGTTAGTTTGTGCTGATGTTAGAAATTGCCATCGATTGATGGATGGCAGAAGACTGACAGAACCATTGGAGCATTTAACAAAATGTCTTGCAATATTTGTTCTGTTTCAAATCGCTCTGAATTCAACTTCACTTTTCATCCCTTTAGTTCCATAATATCATCTTCCTACCAAGAAGTTGGATCAATTTAATCAACTCTCTTCTGCAAATTTCTTGTATTTCTTTTATTTCCTTTCAGTTTTGTACTTCGATTGTTACATGTTTCAGAATATGCATTTCATATTGCATTTCAATCAGTGTATACATATATATATATATATATATATATATATATA
>NC_068981.1:181216587-181238228 GCF_001194135.2 Octopus bimaculoides | reverse complement strand
TCATCCAGTGTTTTGAATCCAGGTTTTGTCCCCGTTAACAGGGGTGGCCGGATATACCTCAATGCCATAGCAACTAAGGTAGGCAGATGCAGCCCACCCCAACCTTTGGGCTGGCTGGTGCCCATTCTCTTTGGATATCATGAGGCTTTTTTGGAGCTGGATTTTCTACGGGGAGCATGCACTTGCTTACCCCCAACCTCAGTTTCTAGACATGAGTGGTCCTGAGACCAAGGCCTCTACCATGATTTTTAAGAAATGTGGGGGAAAACTAGCTCAGGAAGGCAGGGACGCTACTCCCTGAGACCCCTTTCGGAGCCCCCTGCCTAACTATATATATATTGTTAATTCAAACAAACATGCAATTAAAAAACAGATGAAAAAAGATGAAAAACAGACATGAGGACGTGCTCGAGAAATATATTAATTAGACGCTCAGCGAAGGGAATGCCTTTCCTTCCTTAAGTTATTTGTGTATAGATGTCTCAGTCGTATTGTAGTCTCTCTTGGATGTATAATGTACACATGTATTCACAATTGCAGATACAGGCATGGCTGTGTGCTACATGGTATATGTAGGTAGTAGACAGACAGACGGGTGTAGGCATGGTTGTGTGATTAAATTCACAACCATATGATTTTAGATTTCTTCCCACTACATGGCATATGGATGCCTACTACTATAACCTTGGGCTGACTAAGGCTTTGCTAAAGAAATTGATTACCAAAAACTGTACCGAAGCCCACTACTCAAGTATGTGTGCTTGTGGATGATTGCATTATGATGCACTTACTGTGATTATTAAAAATAGATATTCTCTATTTGTTACTTTTATAATGTAATGGTGTGTGTGTATATATATATATATACATACACACACACACAACAGATACCAAAGTCTTTCAGTATAAACTTGTAACCCCCAACATTGTGGTCTTGTTGGGTTCAGTTCTGTTACTCCTTGGACAAGTGTCTTCTACTATATACTCAGGTTGATCATGGCCGTGTGAGTGAATTTAGTAGGCAGAAACTAAAAGAAACCCATTGTATATGCACATGTATGTTTGTTTACATTTGTGCTCTATGACACTCATTGTGGGTGGTCATAGTGGTGATAATGATGTCACTTCTCTTGTTAATGACTTGTCTGCTCATTTCGCACCTTCATAGACTTGTGAAATAAGACATCCTTTCAAAACAAGTAAGGTTTGTGACAAGAAGGGCATCCAGTTGTAAAACGTTGCCTTGATAATATATTCATCTAAGCCATGCTAGCATGAAAACATGGATATAAATTTACTGAATGAATATATATAACCTTTGCCAGTCTGGAAAGTAACATATATATATATATATTTGTAGAGAGAGAGAGTTTATTTAATTTATTACTGATTGTAATGCCATTTATTAGCAGATATGTTTATGTGTGTGTGTGTGTGTGTACAAGTGTAAAAAGCATTGAGGGTGTTTGGCTTAGCAGTTAAGGTATTGGACTCACGGTTAGGGTGTATTAGGTATGGCTTTGAGCAAGGCACTTTGTTTTACAGTGCTCCAGTCCACTAGGCTGAAATGAGGGCAAACCACAGAGGGGAGTCTTACACTGTCAGTGACGTCAATACTTCAGAAATCTAGATGAGCTCCAGCTTCATGAGTCTGTAGGCCTGAGATGGATTTTAAAACCAAAAAAAAAATGGATGTGTGTATATACACACGTGCATGTAAATGGTTTAAGGAAAGATTTCCAATTAGCTGAACAAGGACAACATTTTCATTGATGGGAAGCAAAGTATTTATCTATTGTTTCCTGTGCACCTGTCCTTCTCCTTCTAAACATTTGTTATTTAACAGTACTATTCTGTATCTACTGGGGTTGTTGTTGATGTTGCACAGCAAGTAGCAGATACATGGTTGAAGTCCTGCTGTCTTTTTTCTGTCTCAGATATCATTTATAGGTGGAAGTGTTTGTGTGTTTGCTCACATGTGTATTTGTGTACACCTACACATATGTAAGGTATGTATGATAGCTGCACATATGTGGTCTTGCTCTATGTTAACTAAAGCTTTACAAACAAGAGTCTTGTAATCAGGGTCTTGTAATTGTGCTTTTCAATTACAAAAAATAAATAATTTTCTTGTAGATCAGTCAACTTTTATAATGATGATTCAGATTTAAAGAGAGGTTTGAAAACCAAGTGTAACTGGGAGCTTATACATTCTTTCTATTTTTACCCCTTTTGCTGTTTTGTATAAGCCTGCTTTACCTAAAGGTAACAATTTGACTTGAAACATTACTGAATACTATTCCAAATTTCCACTGAAACCACAGCAGAAAATTGATTTGGTTTAGCAAAAAATCTCAGGGCCCAACGAATTTCTCATCTACTGTGGCAAGTTCACCTCATTGACAAATTTACATTGATTCTAAAAGTAGCGCTACAACTCTTCCGAAGACACGTTATGAAATGAATTAATCCAGAGGAGTTGCTGAGATGGATATGTTTACATTGATGGTTGTTTTTATTTTATAATATTTTATTTATTTTCTTTTAGCACCGTATGGTAAGTTGAGTGACCAGGTTTGAATTCCTTGGGCCTTTTAGCAAAGGAAAAATACCATTAACTTGGTCTGTTTAAGACAACCAACCAAAAGATTTAGAGACAAAAGTTAACCCTTTTGTTACCAACCTGTCTGAAAATGCCCCTGGTTCTAGGACACAAACATCCTGATTTATTTAAAGTGATCTGAATTAAAAATCTTCCATCAAAATTTCATGCTAATTTAAGTTCCAAACACCAGCTTAATGACAAAATTATTTTACTAAATTCTTAATTATTTTGAAAGAAAGTGGGTATATTTCAGCAAAAATATGGTAATGAAAGGGTTGAATAATTTAAATACATAAGTTTTTGTGACAAAAGCTAAACAATTTAAAACAATATTTTGAGTCTTAAATTTTTTTTTTTTTTCTTGTCTGTTTGCATTTAGTTCTTTAATTCTTCTGGTATTAACATCAAGAAAAGTGTTCATCAGAAAGTTTATATATTTATTTGAGGTTGATGTTTCACTCTTCACAGTTTCCTGCTCCATGCCATTCTTCATGCAACAAAAAAGTTTGGTTATTTTCAGATTTGGAATTGCGAAAATGAAATTTTGTAATTTTAAATAATTAGAAATCAAAACATTCAAAACTGACTTCAAAGTCTGTTATCGTATTCTGGCTCGAATATCAATGGACATTGTATATTTCATTTTGTCTATGCCCCCACCATCAGCACCACGTAAGAGGTTGCACAATGAGAGTTGTCTTGGAGAGAATCATTAACTTAAAACTATTTGAGTATTTTGTCTTTCCTCCGTATGTCTAAATGTGTATGTGTCATATATATGAGGTTTAGCAAATATCTTATACTAAGGCCAACCTAAGTTTTGTAAGTGGATGTATTAGACAGAAACTGAAACTAGCTATCAAATGTGTATATCTATATACGTTTTATATGCAGAGATAATGTTGATTTGATGGACAGAGTGAATTTATTTGCAGCACAAATATTTGATCACTATAAACAAATCATATGTGTAGATTGTTCAGCAAAAATTTGCAGAAGCATCTTTCTCAGGCTTGAGTGACTTTATTATGTATGTGTGTGTGTGTGTCCTTGACTAGGCATCATGTGATGGTTGTAATGGAGGATCACCATCATACAGGCAAGGCTGTTCGTTTCCAGTATTCCAAGAAAAAACCAGCTCAACCATGGGAAAATATTACCTTGCTTGGAAACAAGTGAAGATTGGCAACAGGAAGAGTATCTGGCCATAGAAAATCTACCTCAACAAATTCTGTCTGACCCATGCAAACCTGGACAAGTGGATGTTAAATGATGATATATATATATATATATATAATAAGTCAGTCTTTTGAAATCTATTCCTCACAAGGCTGATCCTACAAACATGAAACACACCAACAACCCAAAGGTATCTATTTGTAAATGGGTCATTGATAGTTATAGGTCTTTGTCAGGGACCCTGGTAGTGTGCAGGTGACAGGATACAAATTGTTCGTTCTACATTCAGTAGTTTAGCAACCTTATCACCCATCTGCACCTCTTGTTCACAATAAGTTTTATTCCTTTCTATACAAAGTTTTTCTAAATTGTTTCAGCTTTGTGTTTTTTCAGTACTGGTGGCTATATTCGGTCCAGTTTAGAATTTATGTCAACCCTTTCATGTTGGTTAAATTTTAACTGAAGTGATTTACCTTCAATTTAAAATCAATTTCATATTTAAATTCTTTTAAATTCTGTACATTCTCATCAACCATTTTTGTTTTTACCATTTTCCTCTGCAGGCTGGCACATTACATATTTGCATAGTTGTTCCCTCCATTCTTAACCTTGTTGGTTCCAACTTGTTCCAAGACAGCCTTGAAATGTTTTCACTTCTCTCCCTTGAAAAACACCAGATATCTTTAAATATTTTAGATTCCTTTCTGTTGAAAATCATTTTATTTCAGTTTTTCTGCCGTCTTCCATTGAAGTATATTTTATCTAGAGATATATGTATAGAGAGTGATATATTCTATAATTTTTGCTTTCTATAGTTTTAGAAGTTCTCTCAGTTATATGTTCGAACATCAGATAAATTTTCATAGTCAATTATTTAGTTTGTTTTGGATAATAGGAGTAACTGCTTTTGCACTAACTGAATTGATACCCATTTAGTAATGCAACCAAACTGTGATAAATCTAAATCTTTTAGTGGTTTTTGTCTTTTACATTACCAGCATCTGAAGCCATGATATGAATGATGTTTTTGAATTCTATCTTGCAGCTGTTTTTTTTTCTCTTTTTTTTTTCTTGCTTTGCATGTGTAGTACATTGGAAGACTTCACATACATCAATCAAGTTCAATCAAAATATAAATAAAATTCCATCCAGCTATTTTTTCTAATATTTATTGGTTAATTTTGACAATTTTTAAATATATTTATTTTTTTTACTATTTATTTAATTTCGTAAGTTTTTTTTTTAATATGAGAAATATTTATATAATACCATCACATATATTTTTCTTCATACAGATGCAATCATACATACATGCAAACACTCATATTCATACCAACACGCATTTTCACGAATACATAAATTATGGAAATAAATATATTTTTATATAATTATGTCTTTGTTTTATTTTTTTAAATGTTGACCCTGTCTTAAAAGTTGCTTCTATGAATTTAATCAGATGTTTAAATTAAAAAATTTCTTGAAAAAAGTAATTTTGATTTGCCTAGATTTAACCTTCAAACAGCAGGCATCACCATTCGGTGTCTCATTAGAGAACAATGGATGTCATCAAGTAACACTCATGCATCTACAAATGCACCTAAGTGAGAGAAATCAAGTTGTAAATGGAAGATTATACAGTGATGATGACAAAGTCAATCCCTTCATCCACTAGCTTGAAGCTAACTTCACCACCACCAGGGCTTGTAGCTCTGCAAGCTGCATGGTGACCTCAGTAGTGCAGTGGCATGAAAAAAAGCACCCAGTCCATACTGTAAACTGGTTGACATTAGGTAGATGATGATGATACTTCAGATAGCACAGAAAAGATGCTTCAATTAGCTCTGGATGGAAAAAGTTCAGTTTTTCTCCATTTATGTATTCATCTTACAACAATATGGGAATTTCAAATGAATTTATTTATCCTTCTCTTGTCCATCCCTCCTCTAACAACTATATCATCTCTACTACTATTACTACTACTACTACTACTACTGCTGCTGCTCAGCTCTTACCCACTCTCTTCTGCATCCCTCTAACTATCCCAGCTCATGGTTCCTCTCTCATCTGCCCTTCAACCCTATCCATTCTAGTAGTCTACCTCCACATCCTCTCATTCTCCTTTCCATACAAACTTGCAAACCAATTTATCAACTCACCTTGTCTCTTGGGGCCCCTTAGGTACCTTGTCACCATTATCTATCTCTTGCAGTCCCTACTGTTCATTTTCTCTTCCCTTCCCCTTCTAGATGTGAGTAGCCATGCAGACCCTCTACAAGAACCTGCACTGCCCCCAGCCCTTCTCATAATTCAGTCCTCTCATCCACTAGCTTGAAGCTAATCCCATCCCCTTAGGGTTTATAGTTCTGTGTGCTGCATGGCAACCTTAATAAAGCTGGTGGCATGGAAAAAGGTACCCAATCCATACTGTAAAGTGGTTGGCACTAGGAAGGGCATCCATAGAAACCACGCCAAGACAGACATTGGAGCACATGCAATCCTTGGACATATTGCATTCTGTCAAACCATCCAACCCATGCTAGCATGGAAGATATATGTTAAATGACGGTGATGTTTACACCAGATGCAAAGGAAAGTGAATATTTTATGGCTCTTTACAGTAATGAGATTGAAAAATGATCAAAATAGAACTTCACAAATTTTCTTTGACTATGCTGACAGCTCACTTGAAAAAACACATTTTGGTAGATTATTGGTAAAATGATGTTTTGATAAATGCTCCAATTTTTCTTAAATGTATGTCGTGCAACCACTATTGAGACTTTCTTAGGTATTTTCAAAATGCATTTGATACTGAACATCATTTGAGTGACAGATTATGGTGAAATATGTCACATTTTAGAAATGATGAAGAACGAAGTTACATTTTTTAAACCATTCTGGAAACTAGTAATTCAGAGTCATTCCTTTTATTCAAAGGAAGAGTTATGTTCAAACAAGCACCTTCGCTTGATTGGGGAAGAAAGGTTTTTGTTTTATGTGATTATGAATCTGGCTTGTGCTCCATATCCTAATTTATTCAGCAAGTGATGCAGATGTCTCAAACAATTCACATTTGGGACTTTCCAGTGCATTTGTTGATGCGTTGATGACTCATTATTGCAATCAAGGGCACATATACACAGACAACTCTTTGTGATTACCTCGTATTTATGGTGCAATTATTGAGTATATCAGATTTATAAACATGTTGCTTAGTTCTGAGATATTGGATGCCCCTCCTAGGGACACAAAGAAAACGCATTCTATGCAAGTCCAGAGCCAACTCCTTGCCACCAGTCCCAACAGTGCCCAACCTGCGGCAGAACCTGAGTATGCATCAAATTGGTTGACCACAGTTGGACACACACACTGCCCCATCTTCTTCATTATGATGTCTTTAATCCTTATCAACAATGATGGATGAACTAATACTAATAATGGTCTGACAAAAAGAATGAGTCCTGTGGGACTGTGTGAATAAATAGAAAGCAAATGCCTATATTTGAAAGATTGAAGAAAGGTCAAGTTAAATAAGTGGTCATTCAACAACAGGTCAACACTTTAAGGTTGGGTGTGGCTTATTGACACAACATGCTTTCTTCTGCAGAGGACAGATGTGGCTTATTGACACATTGCTAAATTGTGAAGAAGACGGGTGTGGTATATAAGCCACATTTGCATTATAAGTTATTTGGTTGATTACCATCTAGCATTTTTTTTTTCTTGTTTTGTGTCCTGCACTGAAAATCTTGCTGTTTGTACCTGGCCTTAAAGGGTTAAGTGTCTGGTGACTATGCTTACCAATGTTCACAAGTGCTTTGCGGAAATTTCAAGGAAAATGGATCTCAGAACTAAGCAACATGTTTATAAATCTGATATACTCAATAATTGCACCATAAATACGAGGATTGTTGATAAAAGTGACATGCAAATTGGACAAATTGATTGCCTTTGAAAGTGTATAAAATGGTGCAAGAAACTGTTTTTCTATTTACTTGATATAATGGTTTTGAATAGCTACAATCTCTTGTAAAAACTGGGAATGAGTTATCTTCACGGAAGTTATCTTATGATGTCATCATTTGCTCTAGAAACATGGAAGACACACATGCATTCAATGGAAGAATGGCACTGGATCATCCAGATAGACTTGGTGCTTAGACGTCTCCTTTCTTGGAGTATTTGTCTGCAAATGATGCAAGACAAACAAGTCCTATACAATGTTATGTATGTATGCATATGTCCCAAAGAGAGAAGAAGCAAAAAATGGGGACATCGGAATGCAAGGAATGCGCAACTTCACTGTGCTTGGAATGCTTCAAGGATTATCATACTCCTAAAAAATATTAAAGTCAGGAACTTAGCATTTCTTATATTGCCCATTTGTCTTTATTTTTATAATCTAAGTTAAAACAGTATTTTCATAATTTTTGTACTTATAAATGAAAATAAGTATAAAAATACCCATAACAGATTTATTTTTTTGTCTTTTTGCCCATTTAGCTTACACATTCATGTCACCTCTTCTTGACATTTAGGGGTTAAATCAAAAAGATTTGGAAATAAAGTTTAGTAACTGAGAGAGAGAGAGAGAGATGTCTTTAATTATTAAAAACTGAAACCATACTCCATCTTTCCCATTTCAACCCAATATACTTTAGGTTGTAGTCTGACTTCAGAATATTGTGTATGGTATAGTCTGGCAACAAATAGCAGTTATTTTGATATTTCAGTAAATATTACTTAATATTAACCCTTCAGCATTTAAACCAGAGATATCTGGCTCAAATATTCTGCCCATTTTCTATCCAAATCAACCATATCTGGCCTCTTGCACACCTTACAATATCTTTCTGAAAATAAACAATCACATTCAAATCCTGAAATACAAGATAATGTAAACTGAAGCCATTTCTGCCTAAATTTGAGTGTGAATACTGAGGAATTTTCAACAGTTCATGGGCTTTGTTTTTCAATGCTTGAAGTGGAGAGTGATTTTGTTTTATAAGTATCAATATGGCTTCAGCAAATAACAATTCCAACTTGGAAGGGTTTACACTTGAAAACTGTTGTGGCAGACACCCCCCAAGTGAAGAGTGGGCTGCTTCACTACTAATAAATAGTGAGCTGACACAGTCAGCGAGGTTCGCTGTTCGGGCCAGTCCCACAGAGACAACAAAATACGTCATCGTAATGTGGAACATAACAAAAACTTACAAAAAATTGAAGAAAAAGGAAAATGACCATGACTTGTCTTCAGATAAATCAGATATTCCTGATTTTAGTTTGATGATGAGTATTTTGATAGCCAAAGTGAAGAAGATCTTCAAAATGCCATTCAAAAATATTAGGGTCACATGGTCAAACAATACAACTCCAATATCCCTAATTTTATTGAAAATGCATAATTTTTGATCATTGCAATTTAAACATCTGCAAATAAAATTTCAAGTCTACAAGCAAAAAGTTAAAGTTACAAACAAATATTGATAACGTTCTTGAGCGGTCTTAATTCAAGACATTTGAATAAATAAGCATTACATTTGACTGACATTTAAACGCTAAAGGGTTAAGGGTCTTAATGGTATACCCATTACTATGGTAGATTTAGTTTATCAGCTCATAGTACATCCTTCATCTCTGCTGCTTCACAACTTAGTCATCAACGATTGGGAATAACAATCAGTTTAAGTTAGCAATTTCATTTAAATGGAATGACTAGCTAGATTTGTACACTATATAATGTGATTACCATTATGTCTGTGTTGCAGTTAATATATTCTCTGACAATTTTTGTAATTGATAAGTATACTAATGTACACAAGCCTCTTTCGCTCTCACACATATACATTGTGTGTGCGTGCTCATTTGGTACTCAAGTGGAAACATCTGGCTTGTTTAGAGACTCTTCAACTATCATCAAGCAGTCACACAAATCTACTTCCTTGTAGTAGATACAAAAAGCTGACATCAGACAACAATCCGCTTGCCAATGGAAACCCCTTCATGTCAGGTACAAAACATGAGGGCTTCCACCATCAACAATAGTACAATGCAAAAAGGTCTGAAGCAAAGGTGGAGCAGAGTTGAGTGGGTGTGTGCTGTGTGCAAGAGATGAGATGGAGGGATGCCTCAACCAAATATGTCACAAAGAAACACCAGTACCAATTCTTCTGAGTAGATGCAGTAGGAAGTTTGTTGACAAAGAAATGGGTAGATAAAATAATTGAAATAATATGACAAGATAACTAAACCAGATAATTGAAATAATATGAGAAGATAAGTTTAGATCAGTTATAGACAACACAAGAACTTTAATGATCCCTGCATATATTCCTCAGTTAAGACAGGTGAACTAAAAGGCCCTGTTGCAAACCACCTCAATAATAAATGACAGATACAGTAACAATTGGTGGCTTTAATGGACCTGCTGGGCAACACTAGGATAGCTATTCTGGTGTACATGGAGAAGGGATCAAAGTTTTTAAAATTCTGACATGACTGATCAAGCTATTTGCAAGTTTAACTTGAGGAAATTGGCCAGTCACCTGATGACCAACCAATCAGGTGGATGCATAAACCAAATAGACAAATGGTTGTAAATTCTAAGTCATTTTCCAAGAAAGAATGTACCACTCAGTGTAAACCAGTTATTAGTCACTTCACAGTAGGAACTAGACAGGCACAGAGATACAAAACAGTCTGGAGTAGGAAGATATGAGAATTGAAAGATCTGTTTGCTAAACACAAATTCAAAGAGCTAAGTGTTGTATATGGTGAAAAAGAGGAGGAAATAAATGCCTATGGCAAAGGGGACAACTGGAAGTTTCTACAAGACAACCTGCTACAGGCCAGAGACTATATTTGTAGATAGAGCTAGGTTCCAGTTTAGAGAATGCAGCATAATGATCGAATAATATTCAGTAGTTGGAATCATAAAAAGTTGGAGATTATAAGAAAGTTGAGAGCAGGGAATGATATCCAGTTCATAGGAAAGAAGCTAGGCATCAAAGATAGTTAGCCCAGTGATATACCGAAAGTAATAGGTTTGCCGGTGTTCAGGAGGATCAGAGGTGTGAGATATCCTGGATTGCAAATGAGTCTGTGAATCATGACATTGTTTGGGAAAAGGATGTACACTTACCTTCACTGAAGCCACAAAGAAAGATGCTTGGATGTGTCAGGGGTTGTTAAATGAAGAGAACACATGAGAGAAAGGGATTATTCCAAGCAGACCTAACAGAGGAATCAGTCATTGAAGTTGACAGAGAAATCTATATTGAATTTGACTGCTATACATTCCAAATGGCCATTGAGGGTATGAAGATAGGAAAAAAAAGCCAGATCAGGAGGAATAATCAATGAAAGTTGAAAATAAAAGTGAAGTTGGATGCATGCCCATCATTCACATAATCCCTATGACTTGTATATCATTATCAACTATTACAAGAGCAAAAGTGTTGCTTTACAAAGAAATAACTGCTGTGGCATCGAATCTAATTAAGAAGACAACTTTCATCAGATGCAGCTTAGGTTTGTGTCAAGATAGGGTGCTACCAATGTCTTCTTCCTAATGAGGTAACTATATAAGTTATGAGAGCAAGTCACACTACTGAGCATTCACCAATCAAGAAAAGAGCTTTGACTGAGTACCATAGTCTATAAACTGATGATTGTGAAAAAATAACCACGAATAGAGATCCTGTCAGCCAAGTTAGTCATAAGCTATGAAAGTAGTAGAAAGGTTCATAGTACAACTAATTAGGGATAAAATTTGTTTACATAAAGTACAGGTTGGATTATTACAGTTGCCATTCACTTAAGACAACTGCTGGAAAAATTCTTGGTAAATAGTAAGCTTTTATGCCTTGATCTGGGGAAGGCTTTTCACAAGGTATCATACTCTTTTATCTGGGAGTTGCTTAGGAAATTAAATGTTGAATGGTTCACCAGAGCCATGCAAACCATGTCTAGTCATGCCGTCATTGAAATAAGCAATGAGTTCAGTAAGGAATTTAGTTTGCAAGTAAGTATCCATGTGAGCATCTCAGCATCCACCTGTTTCATACAGTTCTCCACAAAATAGAGTTTAAGACTGGTTGTTTTGGGGAGCTCTTGTATACCAATGACCCGGCTCACAGAGCTGGATCTGTCAAAGTGTTAGGAAAATATTCCAAATGTAGAAGCATAAAATCATGAAGTCAGAGACAGAGACAAAAGTGTTAGTTAATAAGAAAGAAGACTAGACTCCATTGCCATCTGGTAGAAGGCCATGCATGATATGAGAAAAGTAAGTCAAAATTCCATATCATTTACCTGGTGTAAATTATGAAGGCGCAGCAGGTTCATAGAATTACAAGAAGGCTGACAGGAAAGGATTTAATATGTAGATGCATATTAGTAGTTTGTAATAAAAGTACCCCTGAAATAAATTCTTTTAATCGCTCAGAGGGTTCCATAAAAGTAGCTGATAGCTTTTCTCATAGAGGTCACTTCTGAGACATTGGAGGAAACAGTTCTGAAAGTAAAAACAGATTGAGAAAATGTTCAGGGAACTATTATCTCTACCTCCAGCAAAGGGATTCTCTAAGCGAATGTGAACCAGTTGTATATGTCTGTATTATGCACAAAACTGGATGGTAGTAAAACATGGGCAGCAGATGAAGGCTCCATTGAATGTATAATGTTATCTTTTACTTGTTTCAGTCATTTGACTGCGACTATGCTGGGGCATGCCTTGAATTTTTAGTCGAAGGAATTAACCCCAGTACTTATTCTATCAGTCTCTTTTGCCAAACTGCTAAGTTACAGGGACGCAAACACACCAACACTAGTTGTTGAGCAGTGGTGGAGGACAAACATAGACACAAAGACACACACACACACACACACACATATATATATATATATATATATATACACATGATGGGCTTCTTTCAGTTTCCATCTACCAAATCCACTCACAAGGCTTTGGTTGGTACAAGGCTATAGTGGAAGACACTTGCTCAAGGTGCCATGCAGTGGAACTGAACCCTGAACCATGTGGCTGGGAAGCAAGCTTCTTACCACACACCCACACCTGCACTTATGTTAGTGAACATAAACGACAAAGCACAAATGAACTGAGAGAAAAACTGGGTAACTTCCAAAACAAAAAATGTGGTTTGTGTTGAAAATCTGATACTGAAATAAATATATTACTACTGCAAGCCAAGGTCCATCTCACTTCAAGATAAACTGAAAAGTCAATTTGAATATCTTCTTTCTTTCAGCTGTTTCAGTCATTGGACTTCAGCCATGCTCGGGCAGTGCTTTGAAGGGTTTTGTCAGATGAATTGAACCTCGTACACTAAGTTAGGGCGTATAAAGCAACAAACACTGGCTGTCATGTGTTGTTGGAGGAAAAAACATAAACACTAAGGCATACACACATATACACATGTACACATGCATACACACACACATGCAAAGTTCCTTGCGAGACACTTCTGTCAAACTTGCTTTTTTGACTGGGACTTGCTTATGTCCAGAAAGTTTTTGTTGGATGTGACATTTGCAAAAGTCTGTGTGCAGAACTGTGCATTACCATTGTTGCTTTTGTTAAAGTTATTAAGAGAATTGTCAACGTTGCCTTCATTTGTATTAAAAACATTTTACTTTCAAAATTTTAATACTGCCTTTTATAATATTTTTATCTATTTCCCTAATTTTTTTTCTAAAAAATCACATTTGATTTCATTTGTATTTTTTTAGGGAGATTTTCTTCTTTCTTTTCATTACTTTGGGTTCTACAAAATCTAATCCAAGAAGCAATTTTCAAATTCATCTTCCTGAGTCACAGTTCACTTAGCATCAACGACCCTCTCATTATATTAGATACCTTTAACAAGCATACCACATCTTGGTTCTTACACCTTTTCCATTGCCATTTGTGTTCTCCCTTGCCTTAGGGCCAAACTTGAATTGTCATTACCAATAAGCAAGCTGCCAGAATCATCAGCACACCAGACAAAATGCTCAGTGGTATTTCTTCTAGCTTTACATTTTGAGTTCAAATATCACAGAGGTTGATTTTTGCTTTCATCTTTTTGGGGCCAATTAAATAAATACCAGTTGAGCACTGAGGTTGGTGTAATAATCTCACCCACCCACTAAAAAATTGCTGGGCTTGTCAAAATCTGAATCCTTTTATCCTTCTAAGAATTTACCAATATTGTGCCTGTAACAATATCTTTTTTGTATGTGTGTGGGTGGGGGGTGGGGTGAGGGGTTATGTTTTTTGAACATAACCAATATAACATTGTAACTGAAATAACATAGAATTAGGTTGTTTTAACTTCACTAAGTTTCTCTTATATCTTAGTAGAGAGAAATTGGTTACCTATGGAACAGTTAAGAATTTCAAAAGAATAAAAGACAAATCTGATTTATTATTTATAAGTACAACTTAATCTCTGTCAGAATTCTATCAGTTCTAGCAACCTTTGTAGTTTGCAATGGCTCTGATTTGAATAATTAAACTTGCTGTACTATTCCTTTGTTAGTTATAGACTTAGTTTCAAATGCTTGATTGTGGAAAAGCATGATTTGAGGAAGTGACTTGTCATTGAGTGAAGCATTGGTTAAAGTATGTCAGATACTTTATATACATTATGTACAGATATACATTGTACAAGTAAGCATGTGGACTAAAGGAAACAGTGTAGCTCTAGGAGGTCATAAGTGGGAATGAAGAACTGGAAAAAGTATTGAGTGTGAAATCTGAGAGGAGAGACAGTATAAGTGAATTCAGGTTGGATTCCAAAAGTAGCAGGAACACTGGGACTGGTGTATTGCTGTGCAAGGTAACTATTTTGAAGGAGATGATGTTAAAACTTAGGTATTTAAGTTATTTTTTTAAAAATGTAACTAGTCCAGGAACCTTTTAGGTATTTAAGTTATTTTTTTAAAAATGTAACTAGTCCAGGAACCTTTTGATACCATCTCATATATGAGCAGTCCTCTAATCTGGGTCTTGAACTTCATAGAAGGTCAGCTATTGATCAAGATTGAAACATTTTCTGGTACTAAAGAGAAAGCTTAGTCTTTGTGATACTGTTTTGGCTATGTTGTATGTGTGCTTGATTGCACCATGAGATATCATCGGAGGTGTGAGGATGAGGTCTAACATTTAAAATTCTTGTATTTTGCTCTTGTGTATAGAGGGTGAGATACAAAAATGTTGCTGTTGAGATATCTGGCAAGAGAAGTTTAGGTTGCATATATATGATGTCAGTGCACAGATGGCTCCATCATAAGGTCCAGTCCTTGTTGCAATGTGGTGGCTTGTATGCCTCAATGACCCCAAGAGCAATGTCAGTAGAACATAAGCTCCTGGTAGGTCTTCCATGCTGGACAGGTCAAAGGATAGAGACCAGACTGATATGGACCACCTCTTCCCAGAGATAAAAATGGGTTTGTGTTGGGCCAATACCACTACGTAGAAAAAGTAAAATTACAGAAACAACAAAGACAATTCAAAACCAACAAGTCTTGAGAGAGAGACTACACTTATGAAGTGCAGCTCAATCTGAAAAGAAGCTGCAAGGCTGACTCACTGTTTGATCACCAGGAGACAGCTTGGAGTGAAGAACACAAGAAAGAATTTGTCATACTCCATAGGGAGAGTTGACATCTGCTCTTCTCTCCATTCTTGCAAACTCATTTTGCCCTTTATGGACAGACTTGTGACTGGTGACGAAAAATGGACCTTCTATTGAAATGTTAAACGTCATAAACAGTGGCTTGGTAAAAGGGGAAAAAGCTCAACCACAACCGTGAAGGGAACTTCATGGAAAAACGGTTCTTCTCTCTTCTCCATAGGGAGTGAAGAGCTTAAATATGTGTAGAAAGTTAAGAAATCATAAAGGGTGGTATCATTTACTTAGGAATATGTTGTCAGAACTGACAAAATCTTGGGTTCTAATGTACAGAAGGTAGAGTGTGGGAAATATTACCAAACCTTGAGGTACAGCAGAGTTGATACAGTGTGCATCAAAGAGAATGCCATTACCACAAACTGAAAATAGTAAAAACTTACACATCAAAATAGCTGCAACCTACAAAGCTATACTAAGTCCAGATTCTGTGATGTATTGACAACCGATTCCTGTGAATCCTAAAAAAACTTGTGCACTGTTTAACTCTATTTTGTCAATCATTCTTGTGCTTCAAAACCAACAAACCAAATGAAATTTTTCTTCACAATATTTCATTTTATATCAATAAATATAACCTGGAAGAATGTAAAGTTAGTCCCAAGCCAGACTGAAGATTATATTATCAGGTCATCCCATAAGTTCTGTCTGAATTTTGAATAAAGAAAACAAGCGATCAAATATTATATTTAATTGAAATTTAATCATCAATATACTTTCCCTGATTATCTATGACTTCCTTCCATCTATTTACAAGCTTTTTAATCCCATCAATGTAAAACTCTTTTGGTTTCAAAGCGAAGAACTCTGAAATGTCAGTTTCGACCTCCTCCTGGCTTGTGAAGGTTATGTCCCCCAAATGATTCTGTAAACTACAAAACAAATGGTAGTCTGAAGGAGCAAGGCTGGGAGAATAAAGTGGATGAGGAATTTTTTCCCAACCAAGCTCTTCGATCTTCTGTGATGTGATCTTTGCAGTGTGGGGTCGTGCATTGTCCTGATGAAACATCACTCCTTTTTGATTCACTAAAGCGAGTCTTTTTTTCTTCAAAGCTTGGTTCAAACACTCTAATTGCTGACAGTAGACTTGAGCATTGATTGTTGCATTAGGTGGTAACAATTCAAAGTAAATTACTCCTTTGCAATCCCACGAGATAGAGAGAAGAAACTTTTTCCCATGAAGTTCCCTTCTCAGTTGTAGTTGAGCTTTTTCCCTTTTACCATGCCACTGTTTACGACGTTTAACATTTCGATAGAAGATCCATTTTTCGTTGCCAGTCACAAGTCTATCCAAAAAGGGTGAAATGAGTTTGTGAGAATGGAGAGAAGAGCAGATGTCAACTCAGGATTTGCGGTTGCTTTCGGACAATTCATGAGGCACCCATTTTCCAATAGGAACCTTTCCAAGTGTTGAAGATGACGATGAACATTTGTTTGGTTTGAAATAAGATTTATTGCCAATTCTTCAACTGATAATGCAGGATTTTCTTCAAGTAATACCTCAAGGAGCTTATCATCAAACTCAACTGGATGTCCTGTTCGATTTTCATCTTCAAGGCTGAAATCTCCACTTCTGAATTTTGCAAACCATCTTCTGCAAGTTCTTTCATTCAAGCATTCTTTCTCATAAACTGAGTGTATGTTTCGAGTCGCTTCGGCTGCAGAATTTCCTTTTTTTGTACTCATAAAGCCTTATGTGCCTTAAATGCTCTTTGGATACTTCCATGTGAGAAATGGTTTTAATCAAAGAAATTTTAATTCTATTATTCTGTAAAATAATATTTAATTAGTTTAAATGTGCACAAATGCATAAAAATAATTTTTAATTCCATTAGACATTCTAAAATACTATTAAATTTCATTCAATTTTAAAAAAGGTAAAATCGGACAGAACTTATGGGATGACCTGATAGTTTATCTGAGATCCTAGTTGCAAAACCTACAAATAGTTTCTAAGCATTCAAAACGAACAATATTTTTTCTATTGATCTACTCTAGGTGAACTGACCAGAACTATTCAACATGACATTCATTTTTTCTCTTCAAACAAACTTCACAGTACACATCTAACCAATGACTGTTAGCTGAAAAATCTCAAGGTCAGTCATTTCTGGTGTTAGGCACAGCAACCATTCCCATTTGCGAAGACCATTTAAAAGCATCCTTCATCTTCTCATGTTACAGATCCCATCTAGATTGGAGGACTGATATACAGTCATATACTTTACTCCACTCCCACTCCTTCCATCCAAGAGATGCTGCTCACTCTATATATCTGCAGCAGCTGCCACAATTATATAGAAGTAATGGATGCAAAGCACTCTCTCTCTCTCTACATATATACACACACACACACACACACATATATGTATGTGTGCATATATGTATGTACGTATGTATGTATCATCATCATGTTCATCGTTTAATATCCACCTTCCATGCTGATATGGGTTGGACAGTTTGACAGGAACAGGCCAGGCAGAAGACTACACCAAGCTTCTGTGTCTGTTTTGGCATGGTTTTCATGGCTGGATGTCCTTCCTAACACCTAACATCAACCACATTGCAGAGTGGACTGAGTGCTTTTACATGGCATCAGCACAGGCGAGGTCAGTTTTGGCATGGTTTTTATAGCTGGACGCCCTTCCAAAGGCCAACCACTTTACAGTGTGGACTAGATGCATTTTATGAGGCACCAGTACCGGCAGGGTCACCAAGTAACTTGCAAAACAAGGAATTTTGAGAGGGGAAGGGTCATTGGAGGAGGTGATCTTGTATCAGATGATGAAAAGTTAGAATGTGACAGAAACAGATGTCTTGGTTATCCGACCAGAGAGAGAGAGAGAGAGAGAGAGAGAGAGAGAGAGAGAGAGAGTAGGAGTCAGCAAAAGTGCAAGAGAGAGCAGGAGAGAGATGGTGGTGAAGTGCCAGGGTATACTTGCAAGAAATGGAGATCAGAGCATAGATGGGATGATAGATTTTACCTTTTACCTCACCACTTCATCCCATGTCTTTCTGGGTCTTGCTCTTCCACAGGTACTATCCACTTTCAGTGACCAGCACTTTTTTATACAGCTGTCTTCATTCATATGCATCACATGTCCAGACCAACATAGTCTCCTCTCCTGTATGCCATCTCCTTATGCCCAACTTTTCTCTCAACATATTTACGCTTTGTCATTCATGCACACTGATGCTGCACATCCAACAGAGCATGCTGCCTTCATTCCTCTCTAGTCTACACATGTCCTCTGCATTCAGAGCCCAAGTCTCACTACTGTTCGTACACAAGCATCATGCAATCTACCTTCCACTCTGAGAGAGAGTCCTTTTGTTGCCAACAAGGGTAGCAGTTCTCTGAACTTCCTCAATCCTATTCTTATTCTAGAAGCAATTCTTTCAGAGCATCCACCACCATTACTAATTTGATCACCTAAGTTGCAGAAACTACCCACTACCTCCAGAGAGCCTCCTGGGTATTTGAGAGAGAGTCTAAGTCCTGCATGCTGTTAGTGCTTATTGTTCCTGCCACACATGAAGGCGACCTTATCAGTTAATCTACCTGTAATTCCACTGCGTTTCTTATGTGTCTGTAACTTATACTTGGTGCAGCTAATGTATATATTGTTACTATTATGCAAAAGTGTCGTTAGTCCAAAATGTTGCTTGGTGAGCAGTGAAACCTGGGTTGGCAGTTGAAAACACCAAGTTGCTGCTCGAGCTAGTGAGACTAGACAGGTAAATGGCCTAAATGGTATGACAATTTTTCCATTCTGTGGTGGTAGGCTCCTCAGCTGGGATGCCACATGCTGTGACACTAGGACAGTTGTCAAGTTTTGTAAGGATCCTAAACGAATTTACAGAGAGGAGACATATTTGGTAAGATTAGTGAAGAGAATCAAGACATTTTGTACATATCTCATACAAGCTCATTTACTATAGGGAGGGAGAATACTGGCTTCCCTGAGTTTATGCACCTACACGGGGTGGTGGGGTGGGGGGTGACACACAAACTTTTTATTCAAAGGTAACTACAGAACTCGATTGCTTTACACGGGGCACCAAAAACACCCATTTTAAGAAAAACGAATTCTAAGTTTGGTGTTTTTGTCGTCCTGTCAACTAATAAAAAATGGGCTCCAAAATCGATTCTTTTTAACATTTGTCGCCGCCACTTTGTATAAGTGATCAAACAACCAAAGACTTAATAATGAGTAATTCTGCACTCTATTTTATTGTTTTTATACATTTAAAAGTAAACATTTTAGGATATAATTAAAGAAAAAATTTTACATGTATATGTACTCATAATTTATGAAGTTACTTAAAAAAAATATATAATGTTTATTTAATTTCTTTCAAGTGAGATATTTAACATTAAAGATACGAAAAGTGTCATCTAGTTTATTGCAGACGCCATTGGAGAGGGGTTTCGGTAAAAGAAAATAAATAAACAGCACCATCGACCACAGAATGGGATTTTAATTGTTCTGGTTAGATAAATCGTGAGCGTGAGACTAGCTCTGTTTCATAACCAGATACGAAACTACATCATTGCAGAGCCGGCAACTAGATATTAGCGTAGTAATAATCATCATCGTCGTCAAGATTGACAGCAAGCGAAACGGCGCTTTACACAGCCAGCGTTGGTATGTGCATGGCATTGCTGCTGCCGCCGCTGTAATAAAAGTGAGTGTATATGTGTATGTAACTAGTCATGATGACATTGGTAATGCTGCTGCTGCTGTAAAGTAGTGTGTGTGTGTGTATGTGTACTAGTCATGATGGCGGACAGCGCGAGTGAATTGGAGAGTGACACCAGCTCTTTGGACGGTGTTGGAGGCTGTAGTGGGCCCACTATGCAACCTCCATCACCTGCACAGGTGGAGCAAATTCTTTCCAAACGGATTGATTCATTGCAACAGGAAAATAAAGTGCTCAAAGTTGAACTGGACACTTATAAACTTAAGTGTAAGACATTACAAGAGGAAAACCGTGAATTAAGAAAAGCCAGCGTGAGCATAGTAAGTATTGTTTTCTTTCTTTCATTGGATTTCCACTGGTCTTATTTCTAGTATTTTCTTTTACACTTCTTGTGAAATATTTTCGCGTTACTCCTCATCGATTTAAATATAAAAATGAAAGAAGAAAAAGAAATTAAAATTTAAAAATAGATTCCAACATGTTTTTGCTTTCGGTTTTGTTCTTCTATTTATGTAGTTTCTGTTTTCCGCCAACTGTTTGCTTTTATTCATTTCTTTTTCCTTTAGCGTATTATGTTCCCGACAAATTGCAGGTATTATTATTACTGCAAACCTGTGTAGGTCTCTGACCATCTGGCCATTTCGTTGAGCTGACCGACAGCAGTCTTCGGTCCATTCAGAAACTAATACCCAACTTTCTCCACAGTTTTTAGCCTTCAATTTTTTTTTCTTATTATTATTTCTGAATTCTTTAAGGAATGTATGCCTGCTATCTCATTTTTATCTGTTTAAATTGGCGGCTCATTTGTTTAGGGAAGATAAAACCGAACAAGATAAACAAAAGTGGAATGTTTAAAGAAATTTACAATTTTACTTTCGGCCATTAATAATAATCTTTGCGCCAGTTCTGTTAACCTTTTTCAGTTAGAACCTTCTGTCTATATTTTAGGTTAGTTACCACGCGTATCTCCACTTGGAACGAGACGCTTTCTGCCGTACCAACCGTACTAACATTTCTTTAATCTTTACCTCTTGTGTTTTGGGTCACATGAGGATTCATCTGCTAAACAGTCCTACCTAAGACAAGCCATCGAAGATCTATTGTATGACAATTCTAATAGTTGGTGCTCTAATGCTCAATATTGGATTCTCAGCATGCACCAGTGGTTATAAGAAAATGTCTCCCTCCCCTAGAGAGTTTTTATTTTTTATTTTGTTACATAGCTGTATATATATTTTCTTTCGAATCTCTCTCTCTCTCTCTCTCTCTCTCTCTATATATATATATATATCCTCACACCCATGTGCAAGCATATATACTTTCTTCTGGATGTCGACGGTAAATTGTTATATGACTTATCGTCGACATTGTTTCGGGATGATTTGTTTTGATTTTTGAATGGCAGCTGTTCATGTTTCATAGTAACGAATATATATATATATATATATATATATATA
>NC_068981.1:181214014-181215855 GCF_001194135.2 Octopus bimaculoides | reverse complement strand
TATATATATATATATATAATGTATGTATATATATATATAATATGTATGTATATATATATATATAATGTATGTATATATATATAATATGTGTGTGTGTGTGCATGCACTTGAGTTGATGGACGAATGGAAACACATGCAAAATATATGTAGTTTATTCATTTTGTGTATGTGTGTTATTTGCATTGGTTGGGGGTGTGTAAGCAGTATTCAGTGGAATTTTGACTGAACATGCTGTCGTTAAACATGGCATGTGTAATGTTTATATCTAATGTTTGTCTTTGTGTGTTTGTACATACATACACACACACAAACATACTTAACATTTGGCCATGCTGTGAGTTTTGCGTATACATACTCATGCACACACCAGAGCATGCAATAGAGATATAGTACGTTTCTACGCATACGTACTACATACCCTCGTGTGTGCGTGTGTGTGTGTATATATATATATATATATAAAGGCTTAACCATTAAATAACTTTTATATAGACAGGATCATCTTTCTCAGATTAATTTGTTGATTCTTATAGATTTGTATATTATTTGACTCGTTCTAAAATTTGTTTTTCCGTAGAAAACAGATGTCTGCTCATGGACTCTACAAAAACAAACCTCCCGTCTTTTTAAGTCCTACGTATTTGATATAAATAGTTGTATTGAGTTGTTTAAGAGAGAAAAAAAAAAAAGAGCTGTCTGGGGTGTGTGAGTGATCCATACTTTCAATCGATATGATTTGTGGTTGAAGAAATTGTACACGTGCACAATACTATATCATATAGATTGAATTTCTAATGGTGTAATTGCTGCTTGGTGTGTGTATGCACATTGTTGTTTAACCCATGGTCGGACCTGATCGAGCAGACCAATAATCAAAAACATTTTTGTTGTCAGGTTTACATATATATACACACTCACACACTCATAGGGTTGCATCACTCAACGTGTGCTGCATTCTAAAAAAAATGTAATGTGTAATCTGGACATTTGGCTGCCGTTTCTAGCAGGTCGAGCAACCGTGTGGAGACGACGTTGTTGGCTTGTGCGTATGTTGAAATGCACAGGTAGCTTTCAACCGATAATAGTCCCGAGTATGGGTAATTTAGTATCTCTGGTAACGCCATACTTTGTATGCAGCTGGTGATGCGGGTATGCATGTATAGTGCTTATGCTTTGTACATAATATATATGCAACGTTTTATAGTTTGTTTTGAAGGGTTTCTTGTATATGTATATATATATGTATGTTATGGGAGAGAACCAATGACTCGGAGATTTTTCAGGTTGTGCAATATCATATACTCATCAGTTCAAACTCTTTTGCAGACATTGTGTTGTACCTGTATGCAAGGTGCATCGTTGTTAGCCTCACTCTGGCTGACAACAGGTTATACTCCTCCTTCATGGTTGAGTGGACAGTTGTAGGTAAGGCATCCAATGAAAACAATTGCATCCGTGCTGCAAATTTCTATAATTTACAAGAACTCCTACTGTCATAAAAAATAGATATAAAACATTGATTTATACATACATACATTACATATGTATATATACATTGATTTACACACACACACACACACACACACACACACACACACCCCATCATCATCATCATCATTTAACGTCCACTTTCCATGCTAGCATGGGTTGGACGATTTGACTGAGGACTGGTGAAACCAGATGGCTACACCAGGCTCCAATCTGATTTGGCAGAGTTTCTACAGCTGGATGCCCTTCCTAACGCCAACCACTCCAAGAGTGTAGTGGGTGCTTTTACGTGCCACCGGCACGATGGCCAGTCAGGCGATACTGGCAACATGTGTGTGTGTGTGTGTATATAC
>NC_068981.1:181195944-181213482 GCF_001194135.2 Octopus bimaculoides | reverse complement strand
AAAGTAATCCTTGTGTGGATAATCCGGAAATTTATGTTGGAGTGAAAGTTGATATAGCATAGATAGCAGAGGTACATATATTCCATATTGCGATGGATTTTTGACAAGTACTGTTCTCTCTTTTTTCAGCACATCACACTCTTTACCACTTCATACTAAAAATATCCGCCTATGGATATAATAATAGATTACTTTATTTTTTTCTGTCTCCGATGAAGGGAAGTACTGGATCTTCCCAGAAACAGCTGTAAGACTCTATCCATAAAATACTTCTCCAACCTTACCTTTGCTCTCTTTATCTTTTTGTTTTTATATATTTACATATATATATATATATATATATATGCACAAATGTGGCTGTGTGGTTTAGAAGTTTGTTTCCCACCCACATAGTTTCAGGTTCAGTTCCACTGTGTCTTCTATAGTCCTGGGTTGATCAAAGCCCTGTTAGTGGATTTGGTAGACAGAAACTGAAAGCCCATTGTGTGTGTTTAAATATATATATATAGATAGAAATGTATATGAATGTGCATATGCTTGTGTCACCTTGTCTTGACATCACATCATAGTTGTAAATGAGTGTCACTGTCATACAAACAATCTCATTCATTTGTGATGTTCTGTGAAAACATCTATCTATCTATCTGTCCATCTAATAATGCTTATTTATGTATTATATACCTACACATATAACTCTGTACTTTGTGGAAAAGAGAAAAATCTGCTGGCATCTAGATGATGCTTCTATAAGAGCAAGTTAACACTTGTATATTACAAAAGTGCACTAAGTTTACTTAAGGAGCAAATGATTTCAATTTCTTGGCTAGTTCTGCAAATGGAGCAATGTAGAACTGGACAGTTTGACAAAGTTTTACCGTTAAGGTAGGACATGAAGTGTTTAAAATTAGAAGGATGTGTGTGATATCACTGGGTAGAAATATATTTGAAAGGTGCTCTTTCTTTCAGAAACATTTCATAGAATGGTCTGGTAGATTCTTTATAAGAGGTTGTCAACAAGAGGGGGCATGCCCTTTAGGAGCTGTAGATACAGTGGTTTGTTAGACAAATAGTACATGGCCTTGAGGGCTAGTTCCTATGATGCTTCTTATTGAGTCTATTGGGTGATGGAAAAAGAGCTGTGGTATGAGTAGTCCTTTCTTGATATCATCATCATCGTTAAAATGTCCACTTTTCAATGCTTGCATGGGTCAGATAGTTTATTGAGGCAATTTTTCTGCAGCTGGATGCCCTTCCTCTTGCTAACCCTCACCTGTTTTCAAGCAAAGTAACAGTTTCCCATGGCCAGACATATTTTGCAGAATATTAGAAATGAATGACACTGCTTGTATGACAATGACACTTATTTACAACTGTCATATGCTGTCAAGACAAAACAAGGAAAGACAAGGTATGGAATCAAAACTGTTTCTGGTGAGACAATTTCAAGGGAAATATTTGGCAAAAATCAAACATTGTATTTGTCAAACTAGTTGTGGTTTATTGTCTGCTGGACAACGATGCTCATAATCTGTGATGAAGCCAACTATTTACAATGCTCCCCAAGGGACTATTTGCTCTGCAGTTTTTTGAAGCAGTCATAAAGATTTAACTGAATATGCATTAAATGTTAATTGTGCTCATGAGATGGTTGGTTGCTTCTCATTACTAACATTCTGAAGAAATGAAGGTGAATGGGAATTAAATATACAGTAATTGTAGCAGGAAGACAGTTCTAAAAGCAACAGAGAAAAGACCTTGTGTAGTATGGAGAAAAGAGTTAGTAGTAATTAAACACTGTACATAGGTTGCTAACACAATGAATGATCATAGGTTACCTGAAGCAACAGAATTGCTATGTTTTTGTTGTGGCTGAGTAGCCCTGATCAGCTTTACTAGATTGAGTGTGTAGCATAGAGACAGTTAATTGAATTGCTGTTTGAATAAGTTTTGGTCTGTTAGAGATAACAATAACTTATGAGAGATTTATCTCAGTTGAGTTGAGAAAGTGACACAATATTGCTAGTTGTATGCAGGAGAGATGATTTAGGCCTCTCCTATCAGCTTGATGATGTAAAGATAATGTTGCATTTGAGTTGGTGATATCTGCAGTAGAAATATATTTACGGTGAAGTGGTTAGCTTACTCATCAATGAAATTATGTAAGATTGAGATGTACAGAAGTAAACAAACCTGCGTAATCAATCTCAGTATGAAAGAATAGGCATTGATGCAACAATGAAAATGTCCTCAATGATGTGATTGGTGTCAGGAAGAGTATCTAACTATAGAAACCATGCCAAAGTAGACATTGAGGCTTGACACAATTCTCCAACTTGGATCCTATTGAACTGTCAGCTCAATGTCTGCCAAATTCACTCACAAGGTATTGGTTGACTTGGGATTATTGTAGATGATGACCAAGGTACCACATATTTATGAAGCAAACCTCTTAACCATTCTGCTACACCCTGTGTGCTTATATATCCAATATTTAAGATTTCATCACTCTTGAAGGTTGAATACCTTCCTTGGACTCCTTCCACCACTGTCTGTCTCTGGCCAGTTGTGGCCATGTAGGCTCCAGGTAGTAGGTAAGATCATTTTGGCCTCTTGAACTTTTCCATTGTTTTGGAGTCCATTCTGTCGCTCAGATAGTCCATCTCTTGTCCTTTATAGTTATGTTGTTAACTCATGCTATGGTTGTGAGTTCGATTCCTGGCGACGTGTTGTGTCCTTGAGCAAGGCACTTTATTTCACGTTGCTCCATTCCACTCAGCTGGCAAAAATGAGTAGTACCTGTATTTCAAAGGGCCGATCTTGTCACGCTCTGTGTCACGCTGAATCTCCCTGAGAAATACGTTAAGGGTACATGTGTCTGTGGAGTGCTCAGCCACTTGCACGTTAATTTCATGAGCAGGCTGTTCCGTTGATCGTATCAGCTGGGATCCTCGTTGTCATAACCGATGGAGTGCTCCTATCTGCTCCTATATATATATTAGAATGTTACAACTTGCCAGGTGTTTTATTGGATGCTAGTTTGCTGTCCTTGGAAATTCTAAGTAATACAAAATAATAATCTCTGACTCTGCTCTCAAATGAGTAGTTTTCTTAATTTGCAAATACCATTGCTCTGTAAAGATACCAGTGATACTCTGTGTGTGTGTGTGTGTGTGTGAATATATATATATATATATATCGTCATCATTTAACGTCCGCATATATATATATACGTACGCACATAGCGTTGAAGGCATATATAGTGTATGAATATAGTATAGAATGCATATAGAATATCTGTTCTATATGGCTTAGTGATATATTATTTTGGTAAAGGTATGTAATTATATGGTATGTAATACTTTTTTAATTGGTGTTTGCTTTCTTGGAAGAAAAGTTAGTTTTTTTTTTTTTGGTATTTGCACATTAACTCTTTTTGACCCACCAACTCTTGCTCTAATTTTTCCAATTAACTTAAATCAGACCCCCTTCTGTTGCATGGTGATAAACACTTACCACCTAATCACAATTATTCACCATACCTCCACATACTAAGCTGTTGACCAAGACCATCTTGGGCATTTCCTTCCTATCCTTCACAAAACGAAAAATCATCGCATCAAATCTTCCACAGCTGTACAGATTAAGAATAAGGCGATTTGGTGCCCATAACTGAACATTCAGCTTGCTTTGGTGACAGTACCCTTTTGATGCTGGAGGCAAACAAGCACTCGTGCATCTGCAGAAATATACACATCATTATCATCATTTGACGTCTGCTTTCCATGCTGGCATGGGTTGGATGGCATGACAAGACTGCACCAGACTTCTGTGTCTGTTTTCGCATGCTTTTTATGGCTGGATGCCCTTCCTAACATCAACCACCCCGCAGAGTGGATACAGTGCTCTTTACAAGGCACATAAAAAAAATAATAAGTGAGAGAAACAGACACACATTACAATTAAATAATTGAATATAATCGACATAAACACTTCCCCTCTCCTCATACACAAAGAAATATGCTTACATACATAAATGGAAATGGGTTAAAGAGCAAGAAAAACATTAAAATCACTGATGTCAAATGAGTCAGCCTTTCAATAAGTGGCATCAAAACAGCTCTGACAAAATCTCTCATATCCTAAGAATATTTGCATGCTGGTGCCATGTAAAAGACACCTGTGATGGTGCTACGTAAAAAGCACCCAGTACACTCTGTAGAGTGGTTGGTGTTAGGAAGAGCATCCAACCATAGAAGCTTTACCAAAACAGACAATTGGAGCCTGGTGCAGCTCTCCGGCTTGCCAGCTCTTGTCAAGCCATCCAACCCATGCCAACATGGAAGATGGACATTAAGTGATGAAGATGATGATTACTACAATGCCTGGAAGAAATATCCCCATCCCTATTGACTGGTGGTTTTAACCAGCTTTAACATGCAAGTTTACTATCCATAAACCAGTGTATGCTTTTGTACATTGCACATCCTGCAAGCATTTCTATTCACCTCAAATTACTGCTGGACCTGGTTTCTTGCCAGAAAAACCTCTATGAATCCTTTTTGATCCATTACTTCTATCACAAATACTCCATATGCAGTACTTCATTGGAGACAACTTTCATTAATTTAGATCACTTTAAAATTAGAACTTTATATTATAGAACCAGGGGCTTTCTGAGGCAGGTTGGTATTAAAAACTATTAAGAATTTGCTTGCTGTCACCTTAGTGTTCATTACAATATAAATGATAATTTTTCTTTATTCCTCTTTAACCTTCTGCACAAAAGGGTCACACACATGCAACCAAGACACCTCATGTGAATCCTATGTTGCTGCCATGAAAAACAAAAACAAAAGAAAATGAAGCAACAGAAGCAGTTTTGAAACCAAAAGTTAATATTTATCACCATCTAAAAGTGGATATTGTGTTAGAACACACAATACTGTGATAGTTACCATGAGAGAACCTCTTGTATGGTTTTGTAGTGCATATACATTGCTAACATGATATCCACTTATAAATTCATTCATCATCGTTTAACGTCCGTTTTCCATGCTAGCATGGGTTGGACAATTTGACTGAGGACTGGTGAACCGGATGGCTGCACTAGGCTCCAATCTGATCTGGCAGAGTTTCTACAGCTGGATGCCCTTCCTAACGCCAACCATTCCGAGAGTGTAGTGGGTGCTTTTATGTGCCACCAGCATGAAGACCAGTCACACGGTACTGGCAATGGCCACGCTCAAAATGGTATTTTTTTCGAGCCACCTGCACAGGAGTCAGTCCAGCGGCACTGGCAACGATCTCACTCGAATGATTTTCTAACATGCCACAGGCACAAGTGCCAGTAAGGCGACGCTGGTAATGATCACGCCCAAATGGTGCTATTTACAGGCCACTAGCACGGAAGCCAGGCAGCTGCTCTGGCAATGATCACGCTCGGACAGTGCTGTTAGTGCTCCACTAGCACAGGTGCCAGTCATCGAATATGGTTCAATTTCAATTTCACTTGCCCCAACAGGTCTTCGCAAGCAGAGTTTAGTGTCCAATGGTGATAAGTATTACCTTATGATATTGATACTGCTTTTATCACTTTAATTGTATTCTGATAAGCCCACTGGAGGCCAAAATCACATGATCTGGTAGTCCTGGTGGTGAAGACACTGATGATTGTCTCCTGCTTGCTTATATGCACCACAAAACCATATGAGAGGTTCTCTCATTGTAACTACCACAGTATTGAGTGTTCTGACACACCATTCACTTTTAAATGGGGATGAATGTAGCCCCAAAACATTTTTCTGTTAGGACATGACAATCTTTACTCCTTTGACAATACAAAGATGTAGTTAGTCACTGCAGATATCTAGAAGTCAATCTTTGAAAACCCCTTACCCAACATTCTTCCTTACTATATCAACCCCTTTGGAACTTCTTTCCCCACTCACTCTTTTCCTATGATCAGTGGCTTGCAGCTGAATGTGAAACTCATCAATTGAACTAGCCTAGTACCAAGTCCTGCTTACAATGTCTTCCTCTGGACTAATACCATAAAACAATAAAACAATTATGTTAAAGACAATATAATTATCTAAAGGTGTGCTGGACACAATTTAAGCTGTTGTTAGTCATTTCTTACTCAACCCGATGATGTATTATATAGTTGACTAAAAGGCCAATTGAATGATTTACTGTTTGTCTTACATATGACAAACAGATATTTATATATCTTTTTTTTTCACTTGTTTCAGTCATTAGACTGTGGCCATGCTGGGGCATCACCTTGAAGAATTTTTAGTCAAATGAATTGACCCCCCGCTGCTTTTTGTTTTTTTAAATCCTGGTACTTACTCTATCAGTCTCTTTTTCCAAACTGCTAAGTTATGAGGACATAAACGCACCAACACTAGTTGTCAAAATACGGGACAAATACAAAAGGTACAAACATAACCGGATTCTTTGTTTCCATCTACCATATCTACTTATAAGGCTTTGGTTGGCCTTAGGCTTTAGTGGAATATCCCCATGGTGCTACACAGTGGGGTTGAACCCACGACCATGTGTTTGGGAAGCAAACTTCTTAGCACTCAGCCATGCCTGTACCTATATATATATGTTTGTTTTTATATATATGTATATAAATAACTGTGGCTGTGTGTGTATACCTTTTGTGATGGGGAGGAACTCTTCATTTCTTTATTTTTTTTGCTGATTTTATATTTATTTAATAGAAATCTCTGCACCTAGAGCTCTGGTTCTATTTAGGAATATGGTAATTGAATAGCTAAGTCTCAGCAAGTGAGAAACAATTGATTTCAGTACTAGATTTTGTTACTCCTTTATTGATTTTTCTGTCAATTATTTTTAATTCTGTGATCGATGTAGTCTTCTTGGATATGTTTTTGCAATACATTCCAGTAAAACACGGATGTAAATAGAGCTAGTTGGGACATTCCACGCCTGGTTCTTACCAATATTAGCAGCAGAACAAAAACATTGACAAAACTGCACCAAATTGCATCTAGAACTTGTCTCTAAGCATGTATTATCTAAAATAAATAAATATAAGATGTGTAGTCATGTTTCAAAAAATGATGCTTAGTATTTTTGGTTATTGACTTCCAGAAATTTCTTAGCAATATATAGATTTTTTGTTGTGGTGATGGGATCTGTAAGTTATAAAGAATAAATTCCAATATTTTCTTCTAGCTGTTTTAGTCATTGGACTGTGGTTATGCTGAGGCACCACTTTCAAAGGTTTTAGTTGAACATATCAACCTCAGGACTTAGATTTTAAACCTGGTACTTATTCTATTGGTCTCTTTTGCTGAACTGCTAAGTTATGGGAATGTAAACAAACCAGTTGGTAGTGGACAAACACACACACACACACACACACACACACACATGCAAATAGAGATGCACACATACACACCCTCATACATACTCACACATATACTCACATACACACACACATACATGATGGGCTTCTTTCAATTTCCATCTACCAAATCCATTCATAAAGCTTAGTAGAAGACATTTTCTCAAGGTACCTGGGACTGAACCCAGAACCATGTGGTTGGAAGCAAACTTCTTACCAAACAGCCATGCTTTCTTCCTGCTACTCTTTATTAATTGATTCTTCATCATCATAGTATCTACTTTTCTGTACTTGCATGGGGGTAGATTATCTACGGCTGGGTGCCCTTCCTGACACCAACCCTCACCTATTCCCAAGCAAGGCAATAATTCCTCAGGCTGTTGAATAATGAACAGCCCAGGCATAGTCATGAGGAAAACTGGAAACCAACAACATAGTTTGAATGGGCCTTTTGTCACAAAGATCTTGTGACATGTTGAGAAGGGTGGGCATGCCTTCTCAGTGGACTGCAAACATAGAATACCTTCTGTGTGGACAGTGAGGCTTTTGTTTACAATCAGTGAACACATGCAAAGACAAAGGGAAATATGAAGGCTCTTGCACACATACAACATCATCGTCATCATCATTTGATGTCTACTTTTTTTTTGCATGGCGCAGGCAGAATTTGTTGAGACAGATTTTGTACAGCTGGATGCTCTTCCTGTTTCCAACCTTCACTTGTTTCCCCCACTAGGTAATATTTTCCTGTGGTCAGACATTTTACATAGAAGACTGGAACAAATAGCATCACTTGTATGACTGTGATGATCATTTGCATCCGTCATGTGATGTCAAGACAAGGTCTTTCACACACACGTATGTTGGGTTTCTTTTCAGTTTCTCTCTACCAAATCCACTCACAAGTTTTTGGCTGACTTGAGACTATTAGAAGAAACTTGCCCAAGGTGCCACTCATTGGGATTGAACTCGAGACCACATGGTTAGGAAGTAAGCTTCTTAACACACAGCTATGCTGCCTCTGTGTGTGTGTGTGTATCATCATCATCATCATCGTTTAACGTCCGCCTTCCATGCTAGCACGGGTTGGACGATTTGACTGAGGACTGGTGAAACCGGATGGCAACACCAGGCTCCAATCTAATTTGGCAGAGTTTCTACAGCTGGATGCCCTTCCTAACGCCAACCACTCAGAGAGTGTAGTGGGTGCTTTTATGTGTCACCCGCACGAAAACGGCCACGCTCGAAATGGTGTCTTTTATGTGCCACCCGCACAAGAGCCAGTCCAGGGGCACTGGCAACGATCTCGCTCGAAAACCCTACAAAGGCCAGTCAGGCGGTATATAATATATATATATATATATATACACACACACACACACACAGGTGTGGCTGGGTGGTTAAAAAGCTTACTTCCCAACTACATGGTCTCAGGTTTATATGTATACTAGACTACCCGTGACCCATTGGGTCATTGACGGTTTAGGTTATAAAACATTGAAGCTGATTTCAACATGGCATTGAAATGAAAGTTAATTTTATGATGATTCAGTTAAATATTTCAATTCATTTGTGTCATCATAGGTCTGGCTTACAAGTCCATGTTTAAGGTTTTATTGATTATTTACAGCATCTCATAGAAATAGAACTTCCGGGATAAACTTGATCTCCAGTAACAACATTTATTTGACATATGTGCACACTTCTACAAAAATACAAAAGGAATTGTTAGATAATGTAAACAAAATTAATGGAAACAATTTTCACAGTATTATATAGTTCTATTTCAGGGTTATGTTACTTTCGGGGTATTTTCCCATTATGTGCCATTTTGACTGTCTATGAAGGTATTCCAAAAAGCCACATATCTCCAGAATCCGTGATCTGATTTACCTGAAACTTGTTTTATTCCATTTGTATTCACATTTCAGGGGTACCTTACTTTGAGTATTTTCCCATTATGTGCTGTTTTGGCTGTATTAAATTACAGACAAGCACGCAAGCAATTACAAAGTTTTAGTGGTATATAGACACACACACACACACACACACACACACACAATGGGCTTCAGTTTCCATCTACCAATTTCACTCATTATATTGGTCAACTGGTGGCTATAGTAGTGGACACCATCTAGCACTGCCCACATAGTGGAACTGAATGGCAATCCATGTGGTTCTGAAGCAAGCTTCTTGATCACACAGCCAAGCCATGCTTGTCATTGTTTAGCTAAAATTATATGAAGTGATTTCACTCAGTCTTAAAAGTCTGGTGAAGTTTTTATGTCTGAAAATGTGTTTGTTTCTTGCTTGCAAATTGCTGTTAACTGAAATGTGTTCTATATGGCATATGAGAACTACATAGGTTAAAAACTGATATAATTGATGAAGTACCTACCTTGGCAACATAGTAAAACTAAATAAGGAAAGAGAAAGAGTTGGAGGCAACTATGATGCCTTATGTTTACACCAATAGATGCTTTTAAAGTATTTTTGATTGGTTTTCTTCCCTGTTACCACTTGTCTTCATCGTAACCAATATTGTCAAACATTAAACATACTCATTCCGCTCTGTTCGATAATCATAATTATAGTGGGGGAGAGAGAAAGATAGAATGTGATGTCATTTATATGTATAAAAAAATCTGCTTTACTCTATAAAAACATTGATTCATTGTATATCCGTCTTCGTATATTATACATGTGTGTGTGTTTGTATGCATGTACACAGATTGTAGTTGAGATGTAAACTTAACAGGTAATGCATATACTGTAATACTGCTTACTCAGGTCTGAGACAGCTGTAAAGTCTGTTTTATTAATTTGTCATCGCTTACACTTAGGTGCAGGTGTGGCTATGATAGATGTAGGTGTAGCTGTGTGGTTAAGAAGTTTGCTTCTCAACCTCATGTTTTTGATTTCAGTCCCACTGCATGGAATCTTGGGCAAGTGTATAGGTGCAAAGTATGGGTGTGTGGTTAAGAAAATTGTTTCCCAACCATATTATTTCAGGTTTTGTCTTGCTGTGTGACACCTTGGGCAAGTGTCCTATTATACCCTCAGGCTGACTAAAGCTTACATTCTCGGAACAGCATTTTTATAGCTTGATGTTGAATATATGCATAGGATGTTTGTGAAGATGACAGATTATTAACCATTAGGTTATCAGTTCAAAACTTGTTATAATCATAATGTACAGCTGCTGTACATTATAGGTAGGTATGGCTCTGTGGTTAAGACACTTGCTTACCAAACCTATGATCTTGGGTTCAGTCCTACTGCATAGCATCTTGGGCAAATGTCTTCAACCCTATAGCCTTGTGCTAACAAAAGCCTTCTGAGTGGATTTGGTAGATAGAAACTGAAAGAAGCTTGTGTGTTTGTGTGTATCCTTGTGTAGAAAAGATGTGATGCTTGTAAATGAGTATAATCGTTATGTAAGAGAGGTTGTTCATTTCCAGTCTTCCATGAAACAGGAGTCCAGTTGTAGGAAAATATTACCTTGCTTAGAAACGGGTAAGGGTTGGTGTGAGGAAGGGCATCTGGCTTTAGAGAAACCATCTCAACAAATTTGGCCTGACCCATGTAGGCTTGGAAAGTGGATTTTGAATGATGATGCTGGACCAAGCACAATAACTATTTGCATTAGTATGACTTGCTGAAATATGCTATTCACACTTGAAAAGTTGACAGGTTAACACCATTCTAATATATATAGATAGGAGCACTTCGTTGGTTATGACAACGAGGATCCCAGCTGATACGATCAACGGAACAGCCTGCTCATGAGATTAACGTGCAAGTGACTGAGCAATCCACAGACACGTGTACCCCTAACGTAGTTCTCAGGGAGACTCAGCGTGACACATAGTGTGACAAGGCCGGCCCTTTGAAATACAGGTACTATTCATTTTTGCCAGCTGAGTGGACTGGAGCAACGTGAAATAAAGTGTCTTGCTCAAGGACACAACGCATCACCGGGAATCAAACTCGTGACCTTACGATTGTGAGCCGAATGCCCTAACCACTAAGCCATGTGCCTTCACAACTGTACAGTGTGAAGATTGTGTAAGATTGAAGGGTGGATGACCAATGGGTCATAAATTGGGAAGATATATATATTACCTGCTTTTACAGAGTTGTTTTGAAATAAATGTCTTAAATGACATTGATATGAATTAAAAGCAACAAAGGTTCTCATTTCTCTTCCCAACACTTGTATTTCATACCACTTCATAGAGTGTATATATATTTACTTTTATTCAATAGGGTTAACTTATCCTGTTTTAAGACATTACTCCACTTTTATAACTAAGTTTAACAACTTAAAAAAATATATATTAAAGTAGCTTGGATGGATAAGGATGCTATATAACAAAGTCTTGATCTTTCTGAGGTCCTACATGTCATTTTAGATACATTTATCAAATCTTGACTCATTAGCTATTTTACTTGGTTGAACTTAAGTTGAAATTTTACATGTCTATTTATGATTAGTTATGTTTACTCTTGATAAATATTGCTACAGTTTTGGTTTATTGTATGTATTTAAGAAAGACTATTTTTAGCAAGATAGGCTTAGTTGGTATCTATAAGATATTTTTAGTGATTTCTGTATAGAATTGACTGAGTTTCTATATAGTTAATAATTTACCTTCCCCCTGTGACTTATCATATGATCTCATATTAGCTAAGAAGAATTGAATTATTTCCTCAGAGCTATAGAACAACCTTTCCCTCTTATATCTGAAACAGCATATCTAAGTATTATACTACACTAAATGAAGTGTTTGTCTGGCTAATAAAATCACTATTATAAAATTGACTAATCTGTGGGCAAGCCAGCCATGTTATATATATATATATATATATATATATATATATATATATATATATATGGTGAGAGAGAGCAATCACTGAAAAGAATAGAAGGTATGACTGACTTGATTATTGGGACCACCTTAAAAGATTGAAACTTTATTCTCCAGCGCCATCGTGAGTGCTACATCATTTGCACAATGTGGAGAATATACCACCAGTATTGCCCAAATCACCTCATCATCATATTCAGAATTCATCATACGCCTCCTACACAGTTCAGGATTGCAACACATAAATTCACTTCAACGAAATTCCTGCTCTATTTGACGTTGTTCCAAAACTAATCAAAAAAGGAAAAGATCCTATCATCTTCAAATGAAACCTAGACAAATCTCTTCAAGGGATACCAGATAAGTCACCTATACTTGGATACATCTCAGTCAACAACTCCTCCCTACCTGCATGGGCCATGATACCACAAAACTTGACTTGAAATTGACCAAATAGCACCACCTGATAGGATCTGTTCAGCCAAAGACTGGCCTGGGCCAGTCTTCAGCTGAAATGTCTAAATTATTTTAGTATAACATATATGCTTCAGCCATATCTATTGCTGTCTGTATACATGCATCATACAATCTTCCTTTCACTCAGAGAGAGAAACCTTTTGTGGCCAACAGAGGTAACAGCTCTTTGAATTTCTTCCATCCTATTCTTATTCTAGCTGTCACATTCTCTGTGCATCCTGCCCCCTAGGTAACAGAAGTTATCTACTGCTACTAATGGGCCACCAGGGCATTTGAGAGAATTTCCTGTGTCTCTAAAGTTTTTATGGATCCTGTGCATCTTCCACATACAGAAACTATCTTTTCTGATAACTTAGCTATTTATCTACTGCACCTCTTGTGTGTCCATAGCTTACACTGAGTACACTGTATGGAGTTCCTGCCTACACTTGTCCTATAAATTGAACAAGGTCACCTACCTGAGTGGGGTTGGGTGCTGTCAGTTTTCTTTGCTAAGTTAACCTTAATACTCTTAAATTCCAGGTTTTGCTTCCACACTTGAAATTTCTCTTCTAGCTTTGATATGGAATCTGCTATGAGGGCAAGATTATTAGCATATAGTAGTTCCCAGAGGCTGCTGGTTTTGAATTCCTCTGTTATGGCCTGGAGGACAAAGATGATAAAGAAGGGACTGAGCTTTGATGAACTCCTACCAAATTCTTTACTATACTCATGGTTAACTCTCAATTGTCCTCTTTATTTCAATTAATTTAAAACATTATGAAGAATATACTAAAATAATGTCTCATTATTCAGGTGAATTTTAGAACACAAATTAACACACAATTTTAATGGGAATTTGAATTTAGATCACTTCAAAACAAGTTTGTACCATAGAACCAGGAATGGCCTCAATCGGGTTGGTTTTGAAAGGGTTAAGCTGTCCCTTTACAGTCATCAGTCCTGGCCTAACACAATGGCAAATTCTTTTCTAACATAAGAACCTGTTGTTGTGTCTAGTTTTTTTGTAATCTTTTGTGTTAGATTCTTATATATGTTGGGAATTTGAAATGTTCAAAATACTAGAAAATAACCCAAAAGTTTTGGTCATTACCAAATGGATTAGTTATTTTTACTTGTACTTCAAAGCTGGTTTTAAAATTGTTTTTCAGATAATGCATTGTTCCTTTGCTTACTTTTGTTAATAGTGTAGAGATATTTGTGTCCATGCATTACCTTGGTGAAAACGAATGTGAGCTATAAGAAGATCACTTAAGTTCATTCCATATTGAACATTTTTACAATCTAAATGGATTTCTTTGAATAATATTAAACTATACCTTAACACTTTAGTATTTAAATCAGCCATATCTGGCTCATATATTCTACCTATTTCACGTTTCAAACTGATCAGATCCAGTCTTTCACACCTACCGTACAATGTCATTGTGAAAATAATCACATCATTGAAATCTTGAAGCTATGAGATAACACCTGATTAATTCAAAACAATATGAATAAATAAGCGTTACATTTGGCAGAGCAATCTGAATGCTAAAGGGTTAATTATGATTGGTGTGTCAGTGTTAATTTGAATTTTGTTTGGGGTGGGGAAAGAGTTGAGACCGAGTGTCTTGCTAAAAGAATTTTTTTCAAGTTAAACATAAATCTGTTTCTTGCATACAGGGTGAATAAGCTGATTGCCCGAGTAAATGTTTTATAACCGACAAACCCAATTGTTGTGTTAGTAAAATATTTTTTATTTACAAGAAAAAGAAGTTAAACTTCTTGTCTGCATTGCTATGCCACTTATAATTTTTGAGAGTTGCCTGATGATGTCTTTGTGGTTAAGGTGTTTATTTGACTAGGAAAGTTGTTAAATCATACCTGTTATGTCTATTATGCAGTCTACTCGTAATAGATAAAGTGGATAAGTAAGAGAAATGTGGTGAAATGCTGAATTAACAATAAATTTATTCTTTAAAAGGATGAGGATTATTGAAGAGTTATTTTGAATTCCATGACCCAGTGATACAACCTTGCTATTACATAGTATCCTGTTGGCCTGTGTGTGTCACTGTAATAAAATGATTAGTGGTACAAAGTTACCTTGAAAAAATGGTCTGAAGCATCATTTTTCACATTTTCAGGCTTTTGATATCAACCTATTTTTCAAACTTGTATCTCTTTCATCAATTCTTTAGTGCAGTGGGCAAAAATTTCCAAAGAAAAAGATCCGTGGGCAGACCGCAAGTTCTAACTCTTGTATCTGTGTAAATCTTGTATATATCTATCTATAATTTGATATACATGAACAAAAAGAAGTTTAGCACATTAAATTAACATGTAACATCTTTTTTAACTGCATTCTCTTTCAATTCTGGCTGGTGGTGGCAGGAACCCATTAGTCAAGGTTGACTGTCCTACTTCACATTTATGTCTAGGCCTGAGTAGGCTTGAAGAAAACTAGTAGTTACTCATGCATGCAAGTCTTCTTGCTACTGGTGTTTATCCAGAGGAAAGATTGCTGACTTAAGCTGGTACAGCTTGGCACCATTGTCATCACAGGCTTTGGGGCTAGAACTCAAAGAACCAGAACAGATACTTCACAACTTTCTTACCGTTACACCAATGCACCAACCTGGATTTGTTACTATTCTAACAGGATTAAAAGTAAAGCTGACTTTGCTAGGATTTGAACTGAGCACAGAGAGAACAAATACCATGAGGCAATCAATCCAACGCTTTAACAACTTAGGCAGTGCTGTGCCAACTTTAAACATCCTTGTACAAGGTCTAAAGCAGGGGTTCTCAACTGGGGTCCATTTGGTCGGGGGAGGGGCATATAAGATTTCATCAAAATTTTTGTGCAATAAATTGCTTGTACTTTGCAATATATAAAATATTTAAACAATTTTTTTCTACAGGAGTGGCTGTGTGGTAAGTAGCTTGCTTAACAACCACATGGTTCTGGGTTCACTCCCACTGCGTGGCACCTCGGGCAAGTGTCTTCTACTATAGCCTCGGGCCGACCAAAGCCTTGTGAGTGGATTTGGTAGACAGAAACTGAAAGAAGCCCGTCGTATGTATATATATATATGTGTGTGTCTGTGTTTGTCCCCCTTAACATCGCTTGACAACTGATGCTGGTGTGTTTACGTCTCTGTAACTTAGCGGTTCGGCAATAGAGACCGATAGAATAAGTACTAGGCTTACAAAGAATAAGTTCTGGAGTTGATTTGCTTGACTAAAGGTGGTGCTCCAGCATGGCCACAGTCAAATGACTGAAACTAGTAAGAGAGTAGAGTTCCTAATAATATTTATTTAGGGCCTCACAGAGGGAATGATAGAGGACCAAGACTTCTGGCAGTTTGCTGTATTTGAGAAGACATGTCAAGCTAAGTAAATATGTGGTTGTCCTTGTATACAGGCATGTCTGCTCCATCTTTCTTCAGCTGAGTGTTCCTAATCTTGTGGATTCATGGGTGCTGGTGCCATGTAAAAAGCACCGAGTATACTCTGTAAAATGGTTGGCGTTTGGAAGGGTATCCAGCTGTAGAAACCTTATCCCATGTGGGTGAGCTGGCAGAAACGTTAGCACACCAGGTGAAATGCTTAGCGGCATTTTTGTCTGCCACTACATTCTGAGTTCAAATTCTGCCAAGGTCAGCTTTGCCTTTCATCCTTTGGGGTCGATAAATTAAGTACCAGTTACACACTGGGGTTGATGTAATCGACTTAATCCCTTTGTCTGTCCCCTCTATGTTTAGCCCCTTGTGGGCAATAAAGAAATAAGAAACCTTATTCCATGCCAACATGGAAAACACGTTAAATGATGATGATGATAGGATTTTTTAAACATTGAACAGCTGTGAGGGTCCGGTAGAATACATTAAGAATCAAAGGAGTCCATAGACAAAAAATGGTTGAGAACCACTGGTCTAAGCTGTTTCCATTGGTTGTTCATGTCTATTCATTTTACTTGTAAAATGACTTCTCCACTGAGAAGTACTAACTACTTTTCAATAGGATAGATTATCTATGGTGATGGATTTTCAATCAGCTGTCCACATCTCTATAGGAACAGCTTATTCAGTTTTCTGCTTTATAAATAATTGTTCTTTCTTCTCTGCCATTTCACAGATATTCTTCCTTGCATGAATGTCATTAAGCCTTGGCATCAATTTCAAGATAGTGAGTTTTAGCAACACAGTTTTGAAGATCAAATTCTCCTCGTAAACATAATTTATTGAATTATATATCTGACATTTTGACACTCAGAACACTATCATCAGTATTTCTATTTCCAATATTTCTTATTGACAAAAGTGCTGTTTTGTTTCCTTGATTGTTTTATGACATCTGAGAAACACATTCACCATTTGATGTGTTTCTGAAGCATAACTCAAGAGAACGCCAACTTATAAATTGGTTTTGTCATTGTTCAACATGGTTGGTCTACTATTAACAATATATAGTAGTAGCTGATTAAGATATCATTAATTTCTTTCTTTCTTTCTCTCTCTCTCTCTCTATCTCTATGTGTATGTATATATATTTATATATACGCATGTGTGTGCAATATATTATATATCATCATCATCATCATCATCGTTTAACGTCCGCTTTCCATGCTAGCATGGGTTGGACGATTTGACTGAGGACTGGTGAAACCGGATGGCAACACCAGGCTCCAGTCTGATTTGGCAGAGTTTCTACAGCTGGATGCCCTTCCTAACGCCAACCACTCAGAGAGTGTAGTGGGTGCTTTTATGTGTCACCCGCACGAAAACGGCCACGCTCGAAATGGTGTCTTTTATGTGCCACCCG
>NC_068981.1:181179146-181194585 GCF_001194135.2 Octopus bimaculoides | reverse complement strand
TATATATATATATTTATTTATTTACATAAAATATGTGTAAGATTATTACTTTTAATCTTGTCCTAAAAAAACTTGTCTGACAAGCGAAGAATGACGATTTTGATCCAAAACTATTGGATGACAGTGTGGGAGAAGAGAAATAGGAGATACATTGCTAGGTGTAATGGAAGAGAGACAATGATAATAGTGTAATGAGAGGTCAGTAATAGTGCAGGACATTGGTGGGGGGTAATGGCAGCGACATATTTGTTGGTGAGAGAGAGAGAGAGAGAGAGAGAGAGAGTAATGGCAGTGACATATTTGTTGGTGAGAGAGAAAGAGAGACCACGTGGGAGATAGTTGTGGAAAGTGTGTGTGAAATATGTTTATAATGGATTGCAAAGGGTTTGCTAGAGAGAGTTTACATGCTGTTGGAGAGAAGTGTGAGCTGAATGATGGCAGTGCACTTGTTATTCCAAGCAGATCTAATGTTGAAGTTGACAGCTGTATGATCAAAGGTGGGATTTAAGGTAATAATGGCAGGGATAGTTACTAAGATGCTGAAAACATATGGTGAAGAAAGATAGAACTTGCTAGTTGCTCACTCAGTCAATCAGGTAGTACATACAGAAAGGTGTCATATCCAAGAGCTTCTGACACAATAGTACCACCCAACCCATACTGGTTTGGAAAAACAGACACGAAACAATGATGATGATACATACACACACAGTTTTGGTATATCTAACTCTGCTTAAAAGGTATTGGCTAACCATGGTAAATGTAAGACATTGCTGAGGGTTGTTGTGCTGTAGAATGAGAGAAAGAGATAGAGAGAGAGCTTGCTGAGTCAGTTACTATTTGCTTTCAGAGTTGTACTTGTGTTTATCTTAGTTTCCATCTTTAGATTGAATGTATTAAATACATCAGCTGTTTCCTTGCTTAGCTCAAACTACTCATTATACCATTTTGCATTTCTCATTTTGTTTTTATGTATTGACTTATTAATTTTTGATTAAAGTATGTTACTCTGAAGATAATTGTGACTTCTAGTACTGATAAGACATTTACTATTAAAGGTACATGACTTATTGGTTAGAGTGTCGGGCTCACAAATTATGAGGTAGTGAGTTCAATTCTTGGACTAAGCTGTGTGTTGTGCTCTTGAGCAAGACACTTTATTTCATGTTGCTCCAGTTCACTCAGCTGTAGAAATGAGTTGCGATGTCACTGGTGCCAAGTTGTATCTGCCTTTGCCCTTCCCTTGGACAACGTTGGTGGAGTGAAGAAGAGAGGCTGGTAGGCATGGGTGACTGCTGGTCATTCATAAACAACCTTGTTTGGACTTGTGCCTTGGAGGGGAACTTTCTAGGTGCAATCCCATGGTCATTCATGACCGAAGAGCGGGGCTTTACCCTTTACTATTAGATATATTCCTCCTTTAGGAAAGAATTCTATTAATTTGTTCCTCATTTTAGTCACATATTCATTGGAATAAAGTCACTTAAATGTCTCATTGAATCAGGTTGTTAAGTTGACTGAACAGAGTATTTTTATGATCTTACATGCAGGCACGCACATATGCATGTGCGCACGCATACATCATCATTTAATGACCTCTTTTCCATGCTTACATAGCTCAGATGGAATTTGTTGAGGTACAGTTTCTGTGGCTGATGCCCTTCCTGTCACCAACCATTACACGTTTCTATGCAAGGTAATGTTTCCTCATAGCCAGACATGTTTTTCATGAAAGACTGAAAATGGACCACATTGTATGTATGAGGGTGATGCTGGTTTACAACCATTACATGATGTCAAGGCAAGAGTACACACACACAAAGGGTTTCTTATTTCTTTTCTGCCCACAAGGGGCTAAACACAGAGGGGACAGACAGAGCATAACTGGTACTTAATTTATCGACCCTGAAAGGATGAAAGGCAAAGTCGACCTCGGCGGAATTTGAACACTGAATGTAGCGGCAGATGAAATACCGCTAAGCATTTCGCCTGGTGTGCTAACATTTCTGCCAGCTCTCCGCCTTTCTTTTCTTTTAGTTTCTGCCTACCAAATCCCCTCACAAGAATTTGTGAGGGGATTTAGAAGACACTTGCCCAAGGTACCATATAGTAGGACTAAACCTAAGACACATGGCTGGAAAGCAAGCTTCTTAATTGCTCAGCCACACCTGTACTTATATGTATATATATATTTGATTATATGTATTTATTTTCTCTTAGTTAACAATTAACTCTGACAAAATAAATTGGTTAATAGATACCAGGGTAGCAAAGATCACAAAATGACTGTGGTGTAACTCCTGTTTATGAAGTTAAAACTCCCTGTTAGTTTGGGCTATTTGAGTAAATATAAAATTTAATAAAGGGAGTAATACGCATATACATATGCATATTACTCCATTTATTAAATTTTATATACATACATATATATATATATATATATATATATAGTCATGGCTGTTGCTAGTGCTGTCTGACTGGTACCCGTGCCGGTAGCATGTGAAAAGCATCGTTCAAGTGTTGAGCCTCAAGGATGCAGTAACAGGTGACCAAGACCTTTATCGATATGCCATGCATGTGTAGACCTGTCAAGCCAAGTGAGACCATAGTCGTGTCTGCTGCCAGTGTCAAGTTATTGGTATCTGTGCTGGTAGCACGTAAAAAAACAGCCACTACACTCTCAGTGGTTGGTGTTAGGAAGGGCATTTAGACATAGAAACCTTGCCAAATCAGATCAGGTGCAGCCCCCAGCTTACCAGTTTTCAGCCAAACTGTCCAACCCATGCCAGCATGGAAAGCAGGCATTAAATGATGATTGTGTGTGTGTGTGTTTATATATATATATATATTGATTACAACTTGAAAAGACTGTATTGGTTGAGTGAAATGTGTTTTCTCATGCCAGATAGAATTGATGAGCTGCCTGCTGTACTCATTTGAGAAAAATATACACTTTGCCATGGGCATAGTGCCAAACCAAAGTATATGTAGAATCATTTTTGGTATTAAGTAGCAAGACAAAATTTTCAATATTAATGTATTTCATTAGGCATGCTTTCATTGTAAGACTGCTAACATTGACTAAAAGAATAGCAGCTGCTTCCCCAAAACAGTATTTGTAGAGAATTTGATAATGATACAACTAGTGGTAATCTCTGACTGTTACAAGGACTCTATCAAATTCCATTCAAGCAACATTGATCATCATGACCACTTTTCCATGCTTGCATAGATTAGGCAGAGGTTAACAAGGCAAATTTTCTATGGCTAAATGCCTTTTCTATTGCCAATCTTTACTTGTTTCCAAACAAGGTAATATTTTCCCATGACCAGATTTGTTTTTCCATAATGTTGTTTATTTATTAATCATCGTCATCATCATTTCAGTGTCTATTATTCTATGCTTGCAAGGGTGGGTCAGATGACATATGTTGAAGTGCAATTTCTACGTCTGGATGCCCTTTCTTTCACCAACCTTCACCTGTTTCCAAGGCTGGTTAATATTTCTCCATGACTGTGCAGGTTTCCATGGAAGATTAAAAATGGACACCACTTGCACCTGAAGATACTTGTTTACAACTATCACACAATATGGAGACAAGGAAACTGTAACACACACACACACACACACACACACACACACACACACACACACACACACACACACATAACCTTCCTGTGTTTGTTAATACCATTTACACACACACACACACGCATGCACACATGAAGATATCGCTTCTTTGTTTACATAATTGTATTTGAGTGTTTTGAGCGAGGGGGGAAAAAGTTTATTTAAATCTTGTTAGTGATTCTAAATTAAAATTTTTATGTTTGTGTTGATGATTTTCATTTAGTACAGCATAAAATGTCACAGATGTAGTTCAGTGTTTTGAGAATTGTATTTAGTTTCACAAAGTAATGTAGGTTTTTAATACAATCTAAACTTCATATGTAGAATGTCAATTAGTATAAAACGTTTCTTTTATTTTTGATTAGTTTAAACTATTGTACACAAACACAATCGTCATTTAAAATCCTCTTTTCCATGCTTGCCTGGTTCAGATGGGCTCGCACACACACTAGTGCTATGGGCTTATGTGCGTGAGCATACAGTTTTCCACTACCAAATCCACTCAACAAGGCTTTGGTTGGCCAGGGTCTATAGTAGAAGGCATTTGTTCAAGGTGCTGTGCAGTCGAGTTGAATCTAAAACCACATAGTTGGGAACCAGGCTTCTTAACTTCACAGCCACATCAGTGCCTATAATATGCATATTATAGGCACTGATGTGGCTGTTTTTCCTTTATCTTTTACTTGTTTCAGTCATTTAGACTGCAGCTATGTTGGGGTACTGCCTTGAAGAATTTTAGCTGAATGCATCGACCCCAGAACTTATTTTTTAAGCTTGGTACTTACTTTATCAGTCTTTTTTGCTAAACCACTAAATTACAGAGACATGTACACACCAACACTGATTGTGAAGCAGTGGTGTGGAACACACACACACACACACACACACACACACACACAAACAGTTTCTGTCTACCAAATCCACTGAAGACTTTGGACAGCCTGAGACTGTTGTAGAAGACACTTGTCCAAGGTACTGCACAGTAGGACTGAACCTGGAACCATGTTGGGAAGCACACTTCTTATCACACAGTTGTGCACATGCCTATACATAAATATTCCTTTCAGCTGGATTCTTGAATAACTGATAGAAATTTTCTTTATTAATAATGACAAGACTATTGTATCCAAAAAATCTCAATAATTTCTTTCTAATTCTCCATTAAGTCTAAGAAGAAATGTTAGACTTGAGCATTACTAACACTGGAGATTTGATGTGGATATATGTTTTATCTAGACAATTATCCAACCAGACATGTCATACAAATTGATTTCTCACATGTTTTTGCTTGCAACTGAGACTACTCTAATTGTGACACAAGAATTGTTGACAGGCTAGCAGTTTATCAGAAGGAACCAAGATGAGATTGAAGGATATATTAATAATCTTATCAACACTCTTCATAGGAAAAAATGGAAAATGCTATGACTTTGTGTGCATTTTTTCTTTTTCTGTCGTCTGGAAAATTATCTTTATTTAAATGACCCTATTCATCATCATCATCATCATTTAACATTCGTTTTCCATGCTGGGATGGGTTGGATGGTTTGACTGAAAACCGGTAAACTGGGGAGTGGCACCAGGTTCCAATGTGATTTGGTATGGTTTCTATGGCTGGATGCCCTTCCTAACACCAACTACCCCAAGAGTATAGTGGGTGCTTTTTACATGCCACTGGCATGAGTGCCAGTTATGAAAGACCAGCATTGGCCACGACTATGATATCACTTGGCTTAACAGGTCTTCTCAAGCATGGTATGTTCTTTTCTACTGAAATTTTGGGGGAGGACTGGTATTTAATTTATCAACTTCGAAAGTATGAAAGGCAAAGTCAACCTCTGCGGAATTTGAACTCAGAACAGACGAAATACCACTAAGCATTTTGCCCAGTGTTCTAACGATTCTGCCAGCTTGCTGCCTTTCAAACATGGTATATCGCTAAAGGTCTTGGTCACTTCTCACTGCCTCCCTACAATCTATATATCTTCATGGTTGTTGTTTTAATGTCAGATTTGTCTTTGCTCACATTAGTCAATTGGAATTTATTAAAGGCAGATTTTTTATGGCCAGTTCTCCAATCCACGCCTGTTTCCAAGCAAGGTAATATTTCCCCATGGCCAGATATGTTTGCTTAGAATATTGGAAACGAATGACACAGTCTGTATGGTAGTGACAATTATTTTCAACTATCACACAGTACCAAGACAAGGAGGTACAAACATATGTGCATTCTATTCTTTTATTTGTTTCAGTCATTTGACTGCAGCCATGCTGGAGCACCACCTATAGTTGAACAAATTGACCCTAGGACTTATTCTTTGTAAACCTAGTACTTATTCTATCAGTATCTTTTGCCAAACCACTAAGTTACAGGGACGTAAACACACCAACATCGGTTGTCAAGCAATGGTAGGGTGACAAACACAGACACACACACATACATACATACATATATGATGGGCTTCTCTCAGTTTCCGTCTATCAAATCCACTCACAAGGCTTTGGTCGGCCTGAGGCTATCGTAGAAGACACTTGCCCAAGGTGCCACACGGTGGGACTGAACCTGGAACCATGTGGTTGGTGTGTGCATGCACTTGCACACACACACACACACGCATTTGATGATGATTATACACAGCAAGCTTCTTTTCTTCTATCCACCAAACTCAGAAGGCTTTGGTTGGTCCAGGGTTGCAGTAAAAGATAATATTCCAAGATACCACATAGTGGGTCTGAATCTGAAACCATATTGTTGTGAAAGAAAATTTCTGAACCACACAGCCATGCTTATATCTCTATATACAGTTAATTTCTGGTATATACAATGCTTGTTATTTATTTAGCATACAAGAGGTTTTTAATTAGCTTCATATTTTTGTGTTCTTGTCCAGAAGTAAATTGAAATCATTTTATAAATATCCACTTCTCTCTTGTCAGCTTTCATTTATTAACTGAAACTCATTATGACAGTCCTATTCAAATGAAGTATTTCATTCAATACTAGTATATTTTCTTAAATGTCTAGAAATCTAAATATTTAGATTAACTTGTAAGCTTTTGTTTCGTCCATGATTAAATATTTTCTTCCAAAAATTTGATTAAAAAGCTGTTTATAGAACAACAGTAATACTAATTCATTGAAAATCTTGCTTTCACAACAACTGGGTTGGAGGGAGTTGTGGTGGTGGTGGTAAAAATATGAAAAGATATTATTTTTCATCAGAAGTATTATCTCACTGTTCTTTAGAGTTTCAAGTTTTGTGTAGGAGTATTGACAGAAGAAAGCAGATTTTAAAGATTGTATTATGTTTGTATAAAAACTAACCTCATACCCTATCATAATTAGTAAGGGAAAAGGGTAAATAGTTGTTACAGCCTTATTTTAATGGGGAAATTTAATCAACATTGTTAACAAAAAAGATGTACTGGAATTGACACATTTGTAACTAGTTTAAAACCTTAATTTGTTAGGTTCAAATCCTGTTGAGGTCAACTTAACCTTTTAATACTCTAAAACTGAAATAAGTCGTGGAATAACTGAAACATCAGTGCCATCCATCGGTACAACTTGTATAAATCTGGGACTATTGGGGACTTGCTCTCCTGTTTCACTCCCCAGTGGTCTGATACTTTTGAGAAGTTCATTGAAAGCAATAGCGTTGAATTAGTGTGTCCGAAAAATTTGTTGTAAGCATTTTTGCCATATGAAATTTTGCTGTAAAAGAGACACACAGACAGACTGTAAACTAAATAACTCATTTTAAAGAAATTACCTCTCTCTAATTGGTAGATTACTTAATGATGTTGCAGTTTTAAGAAAGCAGCAATGACAAAATATTTTATGAAATTTACTATAACCTTGAATTTGGTATCAGTAAACCCTTTGATCTGGATTTGAACCTGGAAGTACATGGTTGTGAGGTAAACTTCTTAACCATACAACCATGCTTACTGCTTCCCCTCATTGGCAGGGAAAGACTTAAAAAAAAATAGTTTTAAAACATGAATTAGCTTGTGTTTAGTTTGCTTTCTTTGTATGAACACTTCTTTGTGATTCTGTCAAAAATCCAGTGACTGTCCTTTGGAGTCTTGTAACCAACAATGCTGTTCTTCACAAAATACATAAAAATAATAATAATGCTTTCTACTATAAGTACAAGGCCTGAATTTTGGGGAGAGGGGGCTAGTTGTTTACATCAACCCCAGTACTCAACTGGTACTTATTTCATCAACCCTGAAACAGTGAAAAGCAAAGTCAATGCAGGCGTAATTTGAACTTGGAACATAAACAAAATGCTGCTAAGCATTTTGTCCAGCATGCTAATGATTGCCAGCTCACTGCTTTGATAATACTTTTTATTATAGACACAAGAAGTAGAATTTTTGGGAAAGGGGCTGGTTGATTATATCAACCCCCAGTACTCAGCTGGTCCTTATTTTATCAACCACGAAAGGCAAAGTTGACCTCAGCTGCATTTGATCTCAGAATGTGAAGCCAGAAGAAATGCCGTTAAGCATTTTGTGTGATGTGCTAATAAAAATTCATAAGTACAGTACGAATTATTCTGGAGAAAATATTTCTTTATTGCCCACAAGGGGATAAACATAGAGGGAACAAACAAGGACAAATAAAAGTCGATTATATCAACCCCAGTGAGTAACTGGTACTTATTTAATCGACCCCGAAAGGATGAAAGGCAAAGTCGACCTCGGTGGATTCTGGAGAAAATATTAACAAACTACAAGGCCTAAGTGCTTCGTCATCTTTCTTGTCTACAAATATCCAGAAGATGAACTACAATAGTTGAAATGTACTTGCTTTCAATATGAATGAAAGACCGTAATCAGAAATACATGAACTTAACACAAAGCTATTAGACCAAAAACAATAAGCTGTTTGAGATTTACAAAAATAGGGAAAGGAAATAAATCAAAATGAAGTGTACTTTCTAGAAAGTTTTACTGCGAGTACTAGGTAGTTTATCGCTGAAAAATAAGTAAAAAAAAAAAATAATTAATGTGTTTCTATAATGCTGAAGTGGTCAATGAAAGTGCAAATATAAATCATATTTGCAGCTGATTGTTATCAGATTATAGGAGGAAGAGGAGTATGTCATTGAAAAAATATTTAATGTTGTTGGAACTCGATTGGTTTGGAAGCAGATAATAAAAGAAAATTATTTTTTACTTGTTTCAGTCATTGGACTGTGGCCAAGCTGGGGCATGACTTTGAAGGTTTTAAGTCTGATTCTTTATTTTGCTGAACTTTTTACTTATGGGGATGTATACAAACCAACATCAGTGGTCAAGTGATGGGGGGGAGGGATGACAAACACACACACACACACACAATAAATAAAAGGAAAAAAATAAAATGACAGGATTCAAAATTTCTGAAAGCAGCTCATACTTTTGAGAAGATATATTACAGTAGATTATAGATTAAATCCTATGTTAATTTATTGGCTAACAAAATCTATAGATACTTTGAGGTTTCAGCCGACATTTCTTACTTGTTTGTTGATATTCTCATGAAAAATGTTAGGATGACCAAATTGCTTTTTGAAGTCTGGTTCAAAATTTTGTTTCTATCAGAAGGTTGAGAATTTTTCAAAGTTTCAGGTTCTAGCTTTTAACCCTTTAGCACTCAGATTACTCTGTTAAATGTAATGCTTATTTATTCACATTGTTTTTCATTTATCTTGTAGCTTTGAGATTTCAATGATGTAACTGCTTATTTTTAGAATGATATTGTTGTGGAGGACCAGAATATTTAAGCTGGATATGGCTGGTTTAAATGCAAAACGGTCAAGGTGTTATTCATTTTAGACAGTTCCCACAGGTCACTCAAAGATTTCTTAGATGGTTTGTGTGAGAAAGTTGAAATGAAGTTGTTGCCTCTCATTTTAACACCAGAGAACATTCATTTATGACGTAAACTGAATTTAGGGAAAGTTCAAATCTACAAAAAAAAAATTCTTGTTGATGCATAGGATGAAATCATGGCAAATAACATACATCATCATCAGCATCATCATTTTAATGTCCACCTTTCCATATTTTCATGCATCAGATGGAGTTTATTAAAGTAGATTTTCTTTGGTCAGATGCTCTTCTTCCTATGACTAGAAACCCTAACCTGTTTCCAAGCAAAATAATATTTTCCTCAAAGCCAGACATGTTTTCACAGAATATTGAAAGTGAATGACACTGCTTGTATGACAATGACACTCATTTACAGTTATGCTATGTAAGGGCGAGGGAATACAAGCATACACACACAGATATATACAATGGGCTTTTTTGTTTCTGTGTACTGAATCCATTTACAAGGCTTTTGGTTGGCATGGGGTTATAGAAGAAGGCACTTTCTCGTGGTGTCACATATAAGGCACCTAGAACTATGTGGTTGGGAAGCAAACTTCTTAACCACACAACCATGCCAATATTATCAGAAAAAATTATTCCACATTGTGCTTATTACACCAAAGGTTTCAAAACTGAAATTATTCAACAATGACGGATTGTAGTTTTGATTTGGAGAGATGGACAAGGAGACTGCAATCTCATGACATTGAACTATAAACAAAGATCTTCTTGAGGATGGTGCAACAACATTCTTTGGAAAAATCAAATACCAAAAAGAAAGCTGCATCAACAAAGGAGTGTATTTGATGCACTTTTCCAGGATTGTGAACATGCGAAATAAAAATTAACGGAGGGAGGATGTGATATTGATCATACAATGAAAGTCTGTTGAGCTATGAACAACATAATTAAATGTTACAAGCAAAATATTTGAAAAGAAAATCTTCAAAGCAAGTCTACTTTACATTATTTTACAAAAAAAAATCGTTTTTTATTATATAAAAAAAAACTACATTTATGACCTTGGCAGTATTTACCAATTTTATATATTATTGTTGCTATTTAACAGTTTTGCTATTATATCAGAATATTCTACTGACATCAGCAATATTGACCGATTGACTTTAATATCAGTGTTCTTTTGTACCAATTAATTTGGTAAATGGTATCATAGTTTGAAATATGACACTAATATTTTAACTATACTTAATCAGTTATGTATTTTGGTAAATTTAAGACTGGCATGTCAGCTTATGAATAATAATAATAAAATTTGGTGATATCTTTTGAAGCTCACAGTTGTTCTATTGCTGAGAATAAGGTCATTGTGTGATGTAAGAGTTAATCATTTATTTGGTTTCACTCTCAATTTGAAAATATTTTCTTTCTATTTATACACAACAGAGTAGCCTTCAGGTTAATGTCCTGTTGACTCTGTTGTATTTATTTTAGTGAAATATTTGTAACTATTTTTGTTTCATGCTATTATGAGCTGGTGTTTGGAACTCATTATAGAAACAGGTTTCTTTAAAGCTCTGGTTAAATGTGACCATAAGCATTATATTGCTAGGATCATTAGTGCCAGATAAAATATCTTGTGATGGTTAGCTATAGCTCATGTTCTGAGTTCAAATCCTGCTGTGGTCAGCTTTACCTTGAAGGCACATGGCTAAGTGGTTAGGATCTTTGGCTCATGATCATAAGGTTCTGAGTTTTATACTTGATGGTGTGTCATGTCCTTGAGCAAGACACTTCATTTCACATTGCTCCAGTCTACTCACCTGAGAGAAATGACTAGTACCTGTATTCCAAAAGGCCAGTTTTGATACACTCTGTATCATGCTGAATATCCCTGAGAACTATGTTAAGGGTGTATGTGTTTGTGGAGTGCTCAACCACTTGCATGTAAATTCTGTGAGCAGGTTGTTCCGTTGATTGGATCAGCTGAAACATACGTTGTTGTAACCAACAGAATGCCAGTAACTGTGTGTCCATCTCTGAGATCAATAAAGTAACCCCACCGCCTAGTCAAGTAATGGGATCTGTGTAATCTAACCTTTGCACTTAAAATTTTGAGCCTTATGTTTGTATTAGGAACAATTATGTGAAGTTGTGAAGGAAAGAAAAGACTTGGACTTTATTGAAAAAAATCAGAATTACTAGTTTTAGAATCAACAATTTTCTTTGTTGCTGAAGGCTAGGTTCTTGGAATTCTCTATGAAAAACGAAGTGTCAGAAATCTATTTGTTTAAAGATTTTGCATTAGTGGCTTTCACACAATGTGTCAATGATGAACGGCACAAGTAGGAATTAATAAGCAAAAAACTTCATATGTTAGTTACAGATTGTGTAGATGTCATTATCTCACTTTTGTCTCCTCATTTAGTGTTTTTAGGATGTTTACAAGATGAAGGATTATTGGTTATTGTACTTTAGTTCCATTTTAAAGGGAGATTTTGTTGCTATTTCTAGAGAGTGTAGTAACCACACAAAGGTTCCCTTCTTGGCTCATAGAGTCAGATGAATGACTTGATGTGATCTATCGATTCAGTTGTCACATAAAACTGTCTAGCGAAGGACATACAACATTCACTACAGTGGGGGGTTTTTTTAATGTGCAGTATAGTAGTAGTCTTTGAGTTTGTTTCTTCCACTCTCTAACCAGATCTTGTTGGCTTAGCAGAGATAAGAAAACAACATTAGTAGAGAGCAACATTAGTTGTTCTTCGTACTTGTTAATTAAGATAATTAGATAGAAACAGTTCACACAAACAGATACACAAAACCACTCAGTGAAGCAATTGACATTGTTTAAAATATTAAAAGATTATTAAACCTTTTCATTACCATATTTTTGATGAAATGAACTGCCATTGTTTCAATTAATTTTGAAAATTATGAAGAATTTAGTAAATAGAATATTAGCATGGAATTTTGATGGAAGGTTTTAATTTTAATCACTTTAAAGCAGGAAGTTTGTATTATAAATGTTTTGGTTCCATCTTGTCTGGAAATTCTGGTCAAAAGGAGGGTCCACGTATGATATCTAAATACTTTCCATCTTTCACCATGCTTTCATGTTGACTCATTAATATAAGAAAGTTTTTTATATTAAATGTATTTCATGGACTAATTTCTGGTCATGATAGCAAATATTTCCCAAATTAGGGGTATAACTGAGTATTTAATTTTTTGAAATAAAACTGCATTTAGTCATGCATAGCTTATTTGCTGGAGGACATTTGCCAATTCTTTTTTCTAGTTCTATGGCCCACCCATAACTGATGTTTGCACAGAATACTTTGTTCAACTAATTGTCTTACTGCAATTATCTGATCTTATGCGTTGCTTAAAGAAGTTGCTGTTGTAAATGTCATTCAGCCTGCTAAAAATAGCAGCTGAATATCACTCTTGCAAAAGAAGACAGGATGATCTCAACTGGAATGCTTTTGATCAGTCAGGATTGCATGGTGGTGTTGTGGTTGATCTTCAAGGAAATAGTTTCCATTTATTTTTTTTCAAATTGCTGATACTATTCATTACAACTTCTGACAGAAGTATCCCTGTTTTTCAGTAATAGAGTGCAGTTTGGTCTCTGATTGCACAGAGCTAGAGCAGATACACTGCAAGGCGTCTTTTTTTATTGCTGTCAAGGCTGGACAAGAATTCTTGAAGCAGTATTCTATGGCAGATTACACTTTCTGAGGCTATTCCTTATTTTCAACTAAGGTTCTTCATTCCCTCGCTCTTCAACTTTGAAATCACTGAACTACAGGACATTAAGTAGAACAAATGCCCTGTTCTACAGGGCATTTGTAGAATGCCTTATTTAGGGCAAATGCTATTGTACCCAAGTGGTATCACTGCATGGAAGAGAGACACATATTTGTGCACATGAATGTGCACACACATACAATAGGTGCAAGCATAGCTGTCTGTTTTGCTTCTCAACCATGTACTTTTGGAGTCGGTCCTACTGTATGGAAGTGTTTTCTATTATAAGCCAAACAAATCTTTGTAAGTGGATTTGGTTGCTGGAAACTGAAAGACACCCATTGTGTGTGTGTGTGTGTGCGTGTGTGCGTGCATGGGTGCAAGTGTGTATGGGTGTGTGTCTTTGTGTCTTATTGTCTGGATGTCATACATTAATTGTAAACAGTTACTCTCATACAAGCAGTTGTTCATTTGCAATCTTTCTGGGGAATGTCTGGTCATTGTGCTGGTTGTGTTTGAAGGACTAGGAGAAATATTATCTCACTCAGAAACGAGTGATAGTTGGCAACAAGACGAGCATCCAGCCATTGAAAATCTGTCCGCCTCAGTGAATCTTGTTAGATCTATGCAAACATGAAAAAAAGACATTAAGATGATGATGATGATACATGCACACACATTGGTCTCTTGGTATAGTTCCTTGCAACCAAATTGGTTGACCCAGGACTATAGTAAAAGATAATTAGTGCCACACCATAGGATCAAACTGGAACCACATGGTTGCAAAGTGAAGTTTTTACCTACATAGCCTTGCCAGTGCCTATTATATAAAATATATATAGCTTTTTGTCATAATGAAATAATTTCTCTTTGAGAAGTCAACTATTCAGCAATACACATTAATGAAAAGAAGCTGTTTAGATGTAGCTGTGTTAGTGCACAATATAAATAATGCAATTTTAATATTTCTAATTTTCTCATGATTTTAGTGACAAGAAAATCTCCCAGTTTAATCTCACTATTCTGCTTTTACTGTTGCAACTAGATATTTTCAAATGATTTCCCTTGTGGATGCAAAACTCTTTGATTGTAACAAATTTTATCAAATTTCACGTTTTTAAAGATATATTACCTCTGGGTATAATTCCTCCATATCTAAGTTTTAGATAACTTTATTTTTTTGACTGGAACAGTAAATTTACTATAATAGAATTTCATATCATCATCAATATCAATATATTAAAGCGATATGAAGGTAGAAAACTGGAGTGTTGGTTCTGAGCGAAATCTTGGTAAAATCAAATTGTCCTTTCAGTTGCTGTAAGCCAATGAAATGACTCCTTGTTTTATGAACTAATGAATTTGGCCATCTGCATCCCTTTCCCTTTACAAAAGGGGGCCCATTCTTCAGTCAAAAGAAGGCTTATTCTTTTACTTGTTTTAGTTATTGGACTATGGCCATGCTGTGGCACTGTCTCGAAGGGTTTAATTGGATTTTAAGTCTGGTACTTATTCTATTGGTCTCGCCAAAACTGTGAGTTATGGGGATGTAAACAAATCAATACAGTTCTTGCAGCAGTGGTGATGGGGGACACATACGTACACAGTAGGCTTCCACACAGTTTCTGCCTACCAAATTGACTCAGAAGGCTTTGGTCAGTCCATGCGTTTAGTAGAAGACACTTGCCCAAGGTGCTATGCAGTGGGACTGAACCCAGAACCATGTGATTGCAAGGCAACCTTCTTGACCACACAGCCATACCTGCATTTATATACATTTTGATATCAGGAACTAGCTCCCTACCAAAATAGTTACTTGGTATATTCCACAAGGTTTAACTCCTGACTGGCAGGTTATTTCTGCTTTACCATCAACCACCGGAGAGTGCTTCAAAATGGTTACTCATGCTGCTAGAAACAGCAGCCTAATCACACTCTTCTTAATGGATGATGGGAGTCCAGATTACATTACTGGTACACTTTTGATCAAAGTTCAGTCATCTCAATCAGGATTGGCACATTGAGGGCAAACAGCATTCAGACACATCACCTGTTGAATTCAATATAATTCTCTCTCATATACAAATCATTGATGTTTTGTACATTAGTGCTTTCACAGCTCACTGACATTTCTTGTTTATAGCGTCACTTTTTCATATATGTTAATATCTTCACCATTTATCTTTAGTGTTTGCTTTGAGTTTATATATATATATATATATATAT
>NC_068981.1:181173838-181176476 GCF_001194135.2 Octopus bimaculoides | reverse complement strand
TATATATATATATATATATATATATATATATATTGAGAAGGTCAAGTGTTTTTATAGTTTATAATACTCTGTCAGTTACCATTATCACTACTAGCTGTCAGAATTGTTAATTTGATTAAAGTAAATACAGTGTGTCACAAATGCCCTATAATCATTATTGTCATCCTCACTTAATGTTCACTTTTCTTTGCTTGTATGTGTCAGATGGAATTTATTGCCACAGATTTATTTATTTATTTATTTTTTGTCTTTCTAATGGCTGGATATCCTTCCTGTTGTCCACCCTCATCTTCTTCCAGGCAAGCTAATATTTCCCCATGGCCACACAAGTTTTTCATGGAAAACTGGAAACAATGTCACTGGTGTGATGGTCATGCTTGTTTGCAATCATCACATAATGTTAAGAAAAAGGCACACACACAATAGACTACGTTCAGTTTCCATCAAGCCAGTCCACTAACAAGACTTTGGTCAGCCCAGGGCTATAACAGAAGATACTTTCCCAAGGTACTGCAGAGTGGGACTGAATCTGAGATCATATAATTGGAAAGCAAACTTTCTAACCACACTGAGGATGTGTGTGTGTGTGTGTAAACCCACATAACTTCTGAAGTTCACAACTGATTTTCTCCAAAATGGGAACATACATTACTTATGTTTCAGAGATGGTTTTAGACTCTTAAAATTTTTCACATAATGAGTAAGGGGCTCCTTGAGGGCAGAAAATACCCTTTCCTGGGGTACATATTGCTTCTGTTCAAACTGGAAAAAATAGTTACTGAAATGATATAAGTAGGTTGTATTAAATGGATGAACCAATGTAGACTTCAAACTGCGATGTCTGAGTGGTAACAATAATAGCCTGTTCTCATAGTACCATAGGTAGCAATTCGTTGGAATAAAAACCGTTTGGAATGCACCATGTTTATTAAAAATATATTAAAATATCAAATCCTGAGCAACTATTTTCTTTTGGCTTCAATATCAAAGTCTTCCTTCTAAGCATAGATGAAGCCCATACAAATATTCTTCAGCTATTGGTTACAAACCGAAATATTGCATGTACATTAACCGACTAATTTATGGTGTCTAAGACCCAACCACGTTTGTAAGAGACCGTGTCCTTAATGTGATCTTGCATACCCTGACGCTGCATGCAGAATTGTTTTCGTTTGGGAGCTGAGTTGTCCTCACAATGGTCTCATGCTGTTTACACGAAGGAGTGCATGGTTGAGCCACGACTATTGATTCAAACTTAAGTTTTGCATGACAGTGTTGTTTTTAAGTGCTTTCTTGCCAATCGCTCCTACTTACCACGTCATTTCTTTCATGTAGATTTCTCTCGTGGTGCTGTTGAGCATGCCTACAGGCTTAATTTATCACATAGCCGACAGTCGCAACGAGAATATATCCACTGAAAACTTTTTGTTGTGTTAAAAACTCACATACCCTCACCCAGTTTTCCATGACAAGGTTAAGGCCTGGAATTTTCCAAACAGATACATGTCATGTCACTTAGTCAAATTAACCCTTCATTTACTCCACAAATGTTTTGTCATCAATGCTGCACTTCCTCGTATCACGTTTCAACTTAACTGTACCATATTTACAAATTATGCCATTTAAACCCCAAGCGATGCTGGGTATGTCTGCTAGTATGCTATGAAATTAGAATAAAAGCAGGGCTTGGTACAAACAGTTATTTAAATATTAGCAAGTAAGCTAGGGCAGCAAGCTGGCAGAATTGTTAGCATGTTGGGCAAATGCTTTGTGGTATTTTGTCAATCTGTGCATTCTGAGTTCAAATTCCACTGACGTTCGCTTTACCTTTCATTCTTTCGCGTTCAATTTAAATAAGAACCAGTTGAATACTGTAACTGACTTACCCCTGCCTCCAAAATTGCTGGCCTTGCATTAAGATTTGAAATCAATATGAGAAAGTGAACTACTTTCAAAAGCTGGCTCTGAGTGAACATGGTCTTGGATGAGAAGTCTGATCCAGTTACACCTTCCTACCACAAAAAGGCAACTACATTTATCAACAACAGCAAGCATCTGCTTCCGCTGCTTAACTACTCTGAGTGAATAACAACAAACAAAAGGGAAATAAAAACTTTTTGTTTTACTGTTCTGATTTGTAGCCCAAGCAAGAAGAGACTATATTCTATCATTGCTGGTATCACATATCTATGAAAAGTACACTTTAGAACTTAATTGTTTTATAGCCATTCGCTTGTGGGTCCCTTTTAATCTTTGAAATGTTGAGAGAGCAAAAAAAATGTGTATGAGAATAATGAAACTAATTATTTTATAGGATTTAGAGATAGCTGCAGCATGTTAATGAAGATTTATAATGCTGTTTTGCCTGTTCCAGACTCAGTTGTGGCCTTCTTGGGCTTGTTGTTTGAAGTTTAGAAATAAATTTTTTAAATACCAGAACTCCAAAAATGCTTTTTCTTTCTTTTTTTTTTTTAAATTTTTTTTACAAACATACAGATAGTGAGCATTCTTATATAAACTATATTTTAGACAGACATATAGATGTTGTGTGGTTGTAAAATTATAGCTCTTAACATTGTGTGTGTAGTTATATAAACTAGTAATGAAGCTTTGAAATTAACATATTACTTTATATATA
>NC_068981.1:181144246-181172514 GCF_001194135.2 Octopus bimaculoides | reverse complement strand
ACACACACACACACACACACACACACACACACAGAGAGAGAGCGAGCGAGCGAGAGAATAGATACCGTATTTAAAAAATAAATTGGGAGTCAAGTTGTTCAACTAAACCCTTTGAGGTGATTCCCCAGTATGGCTACAGTCCAATGACAAACAAATAAAAGATGTGTTTGTGAGCATGCACATGCACAAGCAGGTTAATACCCAAAGTCATTATGGATATTTTAGATCTATAAATATAAATCAGTATATTGAATTATGTATAGATGTATTAGTTAAAAGCAGTTTAAGGTGTGGTATGATGGTGTACCACAGAGGAAAGAAATATCGAATGATTTAATCAGCAGAGCTTTTGTTTTGATTTTACAGAACATACCATTTACATCATAGTCTGCAAAGAAACTGAGGTGCTCATCGTTATATCGGACTTTCTGAGATGAGGAAATAATGTATTTAATGAATTGTTGCAAGTTATTTGTTGGAAGTAACTTGAGGACAGCATCCCTGGGGAGAAAGGATTGGACAACATTTAGTATGGGGTAGGATGGGACAATCTGTTAATGGTAACAATAAGAGGAAAGGTTGGTGTAGAGGTGTTATAGCAGGTGATGTATTCTTGCATTTAATTGTTACTATTAATTGGATCTGTTTAATGAGATAGCAAATGACTGAAACTTTGCAAAAATCTAAAAGAATCTTTTGTATCAGAACACTTCAGCATTAAACTAGAAATCTGTGAGTATAATTAGTCTACCATGAAATGCTATGTGGAAAGAAAAAAAAAAATAGTTGAAGAAATAAATGAATAATGTTAATTTAGAAATTTTTGGAAAATCGTTAACAGTAATGCGGTTGATTGATTCGTAAACATTGATTTGCTTAAATTTTTGGTTGGTTAAAGAAAATCTTTCCAAGAGTAAAATGTAAATTAGGATTTCCGAAATGTTAATTTGAATTGTTGTTGTGAAAAGGAAAATTCTGTAATTCTTACTGTATAAGATATATGAATGTGGTAAAATATATATATGTGCGCAATCACACACACACATTTTGATAAGTGCTGTTGCTCAAAACTCTCAGCCCTCAAGTCACTCTGTTGCTTCAGCTAAATATCGACCCTTTGGCATTTAGGTTACTTTGTCAAATGTAATACTTATCTATTCACATTATTGTGAAATAATTATGTATTATAGCTCCGAGATTTTAATGATGTGATTGTTTTTAGAATGACATTGTAGGGTAGCTATGAGAAGCCAGATATGGGCGCTTTGAACATAAAACAGGTAGAATATTTGGGATAGCTTTGGCTGGTTTAAATGCTAAAAGGTTAATAATCTCTTTCTTTCTCTCTCTCTCTCTCTCTTTCTCTCACTCTCTTTCTCTCTCTCTCTCTCTCTCTCTCTACACTCTCTGATTTGAAATTTTGTATTAAATTCATGGGATACCTATGTTTGCTTTGTTGTCATGAATGGTCATGCCAACCATTTAACAAGAGGAATTGGTAGATCACCAGACAAAATATATTGTGATACATCTCTTTGCATTCTCACTGAGGACAGTTTTGCCTTTCATCCTTCATGAGTTGATAAACTGAGTGCCAGTCAGGTACTGTGAAAGCACATGGCCTAGTAGTTAGGGTGCTGCACTAATATCATGAGATTGTGGTTTCGATTCCTGAACTAGGCAGAGCTTTGTGTTATTGAACAGAAGCACTTCATTTGATGTTGCTCTCATCTATTCAGCTGTAAATGAGTTCCAGTAATAGCTGGGAAGTTAATCCTGCGATGGACTAGCACCCCATTCAGGGAGTGTTATAATCTGTCATTTATACACTATTGAAACTGGATTAAGCTCCTACCTTCTAAGTCCTAAGTATAAACTCCAGCCTGATAAGTCTGGAGTTGACATGGTTGTGTGGTAAGAAGTTTGCTTCTCAACCACATTGTTCTAGGTTCAATTCCACTGTATGGTACCTTGGGTGACTGTCTTCTACTATAGCCTTGGACTGACCAGAGCTTTGTGAATGGATTTGGTAGATGGAAACTGAAACAAACCCATCATGTGTATGTATCTTTGTGTCTGCCCTTCCCCCATTACTGCTTGACAACCAGTGTTAGTGTGTTTATATTCCCGTAACTTAGTGGTTTGGCAAAAGAGTTGATTTGTCTGACTAAAACTCTTCAAGGCAGTGCCCCAGCATGGCTGCAGTCTGATGACTGAAATAAGTCAAAAGGTAAAATAATTAACTGTGACCTCACTAAAATTTGATGATCAAGTTAATAGTTATTAAATGAATGGTGAAACAATGCCAGCATAATTGGACTGAATTTCAGAGCCATAGCTGCGAAGATTAGTATGCGACAGAGATGAAAATTATTGATCAATGGCTAAAGGAAAGATTATCCTATTCTGCGAGAAATGTCATCAGTGACAGTAGAAATGTGTTGCAATCTTAAATGAATGAGAAAATGACGACATTACAACCATCCATAAGAATGTAGAAGTGAAAGACAACTGACAGCTGAACAACCCCAAGATTGTTAGCAAAAGTAGTTGCAGGAATAATTAGAAGTGTGCAATCTGCAGATGTTGAGGAAAACTAGTTTGTAGGCTGCATGTCATAAAACTTGTTTTACAGTTTTTTTTTTTTTGACAACGGTTGCATTGCTTATGTTATGTGTCTGCGTTGTAATACACAATTAAAAGGTCTCACACAGGTTGGGTGTTAATAGTTTCCAACAACAGAAAAATTGTTTGATTCTATTTGTGTAATGGAGAGATTAACTTACTGGGTTTTGTGTTGTATTTCTTTTTTCAACAATAATTTGTTTTTGCTTCTGGTCATTTTCAATTTGCATAAATGAAATCTTTTTACTTGTTTCAGTCATTTGATTGTGGCCATACTGGGGCACCACCTTGACAGGTTTAGCTATATAAATCAATCCCAGTACTTGTTTTTTAAACCTGGTTCTTATTCTATTGACTTTTTTTTTTTTTTACTGAACTGCTAAACCATCACTGGTTGTCAGATGCACACACATCACAGGCTTCCATACTGTTTCTGTCTAACAAATTCACTTGCAAAGCATTGGTTAACTTGGGGCAATAGTAGGACTGAACCCAAATAACATGGTTGTCTAAATGCTTGACGTGGGTTGTTAATATGATTATAATTTTCTTGATTATTAACTTCGTCTTTAGAGATGGTTGTTTTTAAATATTTACACCTACACTACATTTTGATTGGTATTATCTCTGCCAACATCAGATATCTCATGTTTGGATGTGTCTAGCTCTGGACCAGACAAAATGGTGTATAGTTGAAGGAACACAGAAATTTGTCAGTGAAAATTATGTTATTCTTTGTTTAGAAGTAGCTTAGTTTGAATCCAATCTGAAACTATGTACACCTCCAGGAATAAGACACCTCATGATCAAAATTTAGTGTAAGCTACAAACATTAAAAAGTGTTTAAAAAACAATTATTTCAGAATTTTATTGGTATGTTCAATATCATCTCTTGAAATTAATTTCAATTTAAGTTTTATCTTTTCTTTTATGCTAAAATAATTTTTTATTGATTAACAAGCTGGAAAATATAATTTTGAGAGCTTGATTAGTTGTTAGAAAACCCCTGATGTTTTAAATGAAAAGCAATAACCATAAATGTTTACATCGTCATCTCTACAATGTGGATTAGAGAGGTATATATTTTTTTCATGATGTTGACTTGATAAATTTGTTTTATTTAAGCATTGTTTCTTCTCTGTTTCATTTCTACTTTCTGAGGTTATTAGAGTGTTCCATTTGAAAGTTTTTTTTTTCTCTTAGATTGAGTAGGGTTATGATGCCTTTAATCTCTCTCCCATTTCAGTGCCTTCTCACATTACTTCTTTACCTGTTCTTTATATGTTCTCAGCAGACAGTTCTATCTCTCCTGTCTGGCCTCATCTAAGTATTGTATTATATTTTAACCCTTTTGTTACCATCTTGCCTGAGACCTTCCTTGGTTTTGTGATATAAATTTCCTGTTTTAAAATTATCTAAATTAAAAGTTTCCATCATTTATATTAATTTATGCTCCTAAACATCAACTTAATAATGACAGCTATTTTACTAAATTCTATATTTTCAAAATTAACTGAAACAAAGACATTGTATTTTGACAGAAATATAATATCAAAATAGTTAAGAAGTTATTCAAATCAAATGTAACTGAAGATTCAAATTGTATGTATAAAAACCTGCCATTAAAGGCTTATATAATTGCTATAGTTACTCAAGAAGTCACAACTTGCTCTTAGAAGAAAGCCATCTCAAGTTATGTTTTTCATCTAGATGATTGTTACAAGCTCTGACCTCAAACTGGATGCATATAAAATTGATTGTTTTATTTCAATAGCTTTAGCTTTTTAAAGAATATTTATCATACTTAAATAGATGTTGGCCCATAGGACTCTGATTGCTATGAAATATGCCAAGGAATTGTGATAAGCAATATTTACTATGATTGTTACATTTGTGTTGGTTGTTGTAAATGTGACTGACAGATTGATCATACTGATTGCACTTTTAAATTGAAGTGTTAATTGAGGTTCTTCATGGGAGAAGAATTCCTTTGGCATCTTCTATTTGTAGATTTGTTATTCCATTTTCCAGAGCTTCCTTCTAAGTTGGATTGCCTGACAGCTTTAATTCTGTTTGATTGAATTGAAGTCTTGGATCCTACCAATCTTCAAAGTAGCTGTGTATTCTTTCATACACAAATTTCTAAAACTCTCTTGTTCTGGGTTGTTTAAATTAAAGGATCTATCTGTTGTATGAAAAAATGGTTTCAGGAAATACTTTTTATATCAGAGAAGAATGTAGTCTATAATTTCTGTCTGATAATTATCATGAAGTGGAATTTTATTTATGACTATAATATATCTCTTCTGTTATAAAAACATCAGCTACTATTTATTACTTTTCTGATTTCTAATATTTCTATTTCTGATTTGTATAATTTATATTTCTGGATTAAATTTCTCATTGAAAAGGGCAAATGTACTCACCATTTGATTATTAAAGGCAATCAAAAGCATTTTGTTTTTTACCCCATGTTACTGAAAGCAAGACACATCCTTTGTCAAACTTCCTGTGTCTGTGTTCATGCTTGTACATATGCACACAGCACTCTACTTTTATCATTTTTCAAGTTCTCTGTATTGTAATAACTAACTCTTGGTGAACAAATAATTATGCAACTTTCTAGATAACGATGTTGCATTTTTCCTGTGCTTAGGGAGATTTAGACTGTTTTGTACTCTCTTATCTGTATAAAGAGAAATTTAATTGAATCCATTCATTGCTTTATAGTTCACCTTTTCAGTTTACTAGAGTGAAGATTGTGAATAAATTGCCAATGTATATGTAACTATGTGAAAACAGTTAATGTTAAGTGTGATTAAGTAAATATTTTAACATGAGAAATCTCACCTATTAAATCAGGTTTCTAACCATTTATCACTGAATATTGTTGATATTTGCTTAAATGATCTTTGTATACCGAAATGGAAGTCTATTGGACTTATCAGTTACTAGTGTGATCAAATGGTGTGCAAGTAAGTTTAGCATATTAGCCTCACATTATCATCTGCTGCATATCCTATAACAAACAGAAAACTAGAATCAAATTATAATCAAATATAGTTAAATCTGTAAATGAAAACTGAAGTGTTAGTTCTTTTGAGAGAGAGAGAGAGAGAGAGAGATAATGCTATAATGAAAGTATTACATACATACTACTAGTTGCTTTAAGTATCACAGCTAAGGCCATATTAGAGCATTAAGTTCTTTATTTTTAGTTGTGAATTAATTACATTTCCTTTTGTTAAGCCATTCGACTGACTGGCAAAGATTCACACAATAGAAACACTTCACAGATGTGATGTCTCCTCTCTCTGCCTCTTCCGTTGCTATGACAATGGCCTCTGCTCTTCTGAGAGTTACTAGAATAATTTTTCCCTCCACGTATACCAACCCATTCATCTTTTCTCTTCTCATCAACCCTACTGTATCTCACTTCTTAGACCTTGTACTTAACACTCTCCAATTCTTTCCCCATCCCACAGAATTGCTACCCTCTGAAAATGTCTCCCCACCTGCATTTTACCGGCAGACATCAACTTGCAGATGTTTAAACTGAACATCAACTGCATCATCGTAGCCTTTCTGGAAGGGCCTGAAAATATGACAATCACTGGCCTCCCATTCTTTGACCAACACAAAAGAAAACAACGTAATGCAGCTGAAAATCATTTCATTCACTCACAAGTGGCACACCCTGTGATTTCCATTTCTTCTTCCCTATCTCTCTCTCTTTCTATTTCAGGCTTTGATATTTTGGGATTCACAAGGTTTCTAGGAAGTTATCACCAATTTGAAGTGTGAATATTTTGATCATAGGTGCATGCATGGCTGGGTGGTTAAGGTGTTTATTTCAAAACCATGTGGTTTCAGATTCAATCCCAGTGTGTGACACCTTGGGCTGATGTCTTCGTATATAACTCCAGGTTGACCAATACCTTCTGAGTGAATTGTGTATATGGAAACCCATCACATGTGTGTGTTTGTGTACATCTGTGTAGTTGCATTTCACCTCTTGACAATTAGTGTTGGTTTGTTTATGTTCCAATAGCCTAGCAGTATGGCAAAAAGGAACTGATAGGATAAATGCTAAAATGGATTATAAATGATGATATATATGTGTGTGTCCCCTTATTTGTTACTCCCAACACTGCTTGAAAATCAGTGTTTGTTTATGTCCCTTTAACTTAGTGGTTTGGCAAAAGGAGAACAGTAGAACAAGTATCAGACTTTGAAAAGACAAAAAAAAAGTATTGGGTTGATTTGATCAACTAAAACCATTCAAGGCAGCACTCTTGCAAAGCTGCAATCCAGTGAGTGAAACAAGATAAAAAGTATATATATATATTTCCTTTATTTCTCTCTCTCTTTTTTCTTGACAAAGTAGGTTGAAAATATTATTGAACTTGGAGTACAGACTTAATTAGATCGGAATGATGTATCAATTAGTGGCATGTATTGTTAAGAAACTCAGAAAACTTTAATTTGACCTAATGTTAATCACAAGGTGTAAATAGCTGGCTATATTTAGTGAGGTCATTGGAGTTCAGGGCACTTAAAATCATTAGTTTGTATTTTGTTGTTGGTAATTGGTTTGCAAGATGATTAACTCTTTTTGTCTCAGATTAATCTACCTGGTAAAAAAAAATTATATGTCTCTCTCTGAATGTAGCCAACAATGCAGTCTCTTATGTGGTTACTTGGTTTGCTAGAATTAGCAGCCAATTTTCCTTTTAAATTTCACAATCTTAAGATGAAGACTCATTGGGCAACATAGTCCAAGATACTTTTCTGCACAACTGGAAAACCTTTTAACCTTTTTGTTACTATATTTCTGTTGAATAATGAAAAATTTAGTAAAACAGCTTTGTAGTAATTAAACTGGAATTTGAAACATAAATTAGCATGTAATTTTGATGGAAGGTTTTAATTTAGATAATTTGAAACATGAAGTTTGTATCATAGAACTAAGGACAGTCTCATGCAGAATGATATCAAAAGGATTAATCATGGGTCTACTGGACTGGGCCAGGCCTGGTGCTAAAAAGTAACAAGAACACATTTTGAACATTGTTGTTTTTAGGTACATCTATTAAAAGAAAAAAAAAACCCAACAAACAGGTGGGATGGTAACAGCTGAAATACTTTTGATCATTGACCTGCTGAATCAGAGCTGACTTGAGGTTAGGGTAAAGGGTAAAGACTTCCTTCGCACATGAGTGACCATAGGATTGCATCTAGAAAGTTACACTCCAAGGCACAAGTCTGAGCAAGGTTGTTTATAGAAGACCAGCAGTCACCCATGCATACCAGCCTTCCCTCTCCATGCCACCTATGTTATCCAAGGGAAAGGCAAAGGCCAATACAGCTTTTACTTGTTTGTCATTACGCTGTGGCCATGCTGGGGCACCGCCTAGAATTTTAGTCAAATGAACTGACCCCAGTACTTATTTTTCAAAATTTTGTTTTTTAAACCTGGAACTTATTCTATTGGTATCTTTTGCTGAACTGCTAAGTTACAGGGATGTAAACACACGAAGACCGTCAAATGGTGGTGTGGGACACACACATGATGGGCTTTGTTTCCATCAACCAAATCCAGTGAGAAGGCTTTGGTTGGCTTGAGGCTATAGTAAAAGCTACTTGCCCAAGGTGCCACACAGTGGGATTGAACCTGGAACCATGTGGTTGGGAAACAAACTGCTTACACAAGGTACTTATTCTATTGGTTTCTTTTGCTAAACCCACCAACACTGTCAAGTGGTGGTGGTGGTGGTGGAGGACAGACAAACAGATGCACGCACACACACATACATACAGGCTTCTTTTAGTTTCACAAGGCTTTGGTTGGATCAAGGTTATAGTGGAAAACACTTGCTCAAGGTGCCATGCAGTGGGATCAAACCTGGAAGCATGTGGTTTGGAATCAAGTTTCTTACCATACAGCTACACCCGTGCCATTCTGAAAAAATAAAAAATTTTTTTTCTTTTTACTTGAACTCAATAAAATAATTCACCATTTTGTTTCATTTTGCAACTATTGAATTTAACTTTATATGAAAGAGAGGTTTATTTGATGATGGTGATTCCATCACTATTCTCAATTCTTTAAGTATGGGGGATCAGGGTGGGAATCAAATAAAGCCAAGCTGGTGTGTTAATTTATTTGAGTTGGTCTTGTCAAAACAAAGTTTAAAATGAACAAAGTATCCCAATTAAACCAATAATGCACATTTTTCTTTAAAGGCAACTTTAAGGAACTTGGAAGTGTCTAATGTAATTTTTAGAATGATTCTTTCTCTCCCTGCTTTTCATTTTCTAAAGAAATTGTGTTTATGAAGAGAGAGAGAGAGAGAAAAAAAAAGAGAAGCTTTTTCCCAAATAAGATTTGATCTGTATTCTTTGTAACATGTGATTTAGATATTTTCAATCAATGTATTTTTGTCATTCATTTAAAGAAATGATTTATTATTATTATTATTATTTATGGAATTGTAATGTAATCTTTATTTTTTTTTTTAATGGAATGTTATTTTTTCTTTTCATTTAGTGTACAAAATTATACCTCAGATTTAGTCATGGAAAGAATAGCATGTTTGCTATTCCCCAAGTGCATTTAGCAAATTAGTTGAAGGCTGTTCTGAATATTGAAACTGTGTCATGTAGTTTTCATTTATTCTCTCCCCCCCCTCCCACTATCACCAAAAGAAAAAAGAAAACACTCATTCGTACACAAACAACTTACCACTTTTTAATGATAATTATTTTTTGCATTGGACTTCAATGTATGATCTCATGGTCCCAGATTTTAGCCATAACCTTTGGTCAACCAAAGTCTTGTAGGTGAAAATTAGTAGACAAAATCCGATGAAGCCTGTGATGGTAAGTGAAAGCATAATGAATAAAAATAGCTTGCAGTATTTAGTTCCTATTGAGTCTTCTCCCAATACATCAAGAATGAATTCTTTCATTTCATGCTGGAGATTAACAAGTACCAAAATCAATACAATTGAATGAAACTCTTGAAGGTCATGCTCCAGCATGGTCACAGTCCAATGAAAGAATAAGAACTTTATCCAGTCTCAAATATAAAGCAAAAATTAAATAAAACTTGTATCCAGTTTAGAGTTCAGTCTTCCCACTGGGTGGTACCTTGGGTGAATGTCTTCTACTATAGACCCAGGCTGACTAAAACCTCGTGAATGAATGCTTTTGGTAGATGGAAACTAAAAGAAGTCTGTCATGTAATATATCATCATCATCATCATCATTGAACGTCTGCTTTCCATGCTAGCATGGGTTGGACGATTTGACTGAGGACTGGCAAGCCAGAAGGCTGCATCAGGCTCCAATCTGATCTGGCAGAGTTGCTACAGCTGGATGCCCTTCCTAACGCCAACCACTCCGAGAATATATATATATATATATATATATATATATATATATATATGTGTGTGTGTGTGTGTTTTTCTCTTTGTCTTGATATCACATGATTGTTGCAAATGAATGTTATCCATTTCCAGTATTCTGCAAAAACCTGTTTGAGAAATATTACCTTGATTGGAAACTGGTGAGGAATGGTAATAGGGAGGGCATCCATTCATAAAAAAATCTACCTGAATAAACTCCATCCAACCAATGCAAGCATGGAAAGGTGAAAGTTAAAACAATGATAACTGCTTCTGCATTATTGCTGAAGAAAGTAAAATTTACAGAAAATATGAATGTTGTGAACTGCTTTCAGTTGTAACTTTATACCCATTTAGATTCTTTACTAAAGTAAAGACTGTCCAAGAGTCATAGGAGCTTAACAAACTGCACTAGAACATCTTGTGCATTTGTACAAAATTTTTACAAAGTTGAGAATTGACCACCCTGAGCTAGAACAAAAGAGTATTGCATAACTTGGAAGAATGCTAAAATCAGGAATAGCTAAATACACAGGCTGAAAGGTATTCATATACCAGAAGAGAATGAAATTTCCATTATAGTCAATGAACTACAGAAAAAAAATTAAATTGTTTAGACTTTGTGTTGACTCAGTAATTCCAACACTGATTGCAGCTCAGTATGGCTGCCATGACTGCAAAATTGATTTTAAATATCTTAGACATGTACTAATGAGTGTACAACTACTAGGAGATTTCACTGTTAATTCTCTTCTTTTAAACATGAAAGATCAGAGTTCAAATCTATCCGGGGACAATCCTTTATTTTTGTTTTTGTTTCAGTCACTAGGCTGTGGCCATACTGGGGTACTGCCTTGAAAGGTTTAGTCAAACAAATAAATCTCGGTACATCATCATCCTCATTTAACGTCTATTTTCCATGCTGGCATAGGTTGGATGGTTCGACCGGGGTCTGGGAAGCCAGGAGGCTGCACCAGGCTCCAGTCTGATCTGGCAGTGTTTCTACAGCTGGATGTCCTTCCTAATGCCACTCAGAGAGTGTCCTCAGCTTGACACCCAAACACTCTGAAATGTTCATATAGGAGCTTCTGGCACAAATGCCAAACAGGACAGTATGTCATTTCCAACTTTCTGGTAGAGTGAATTGTCATGGTGCTGTTTTTCCTCAGAAGATGGTGCCCAACTGACCCTACTATACTGTGTAGTTTACAAAACCCAAAACAAACAATGTGCATGTGTGAAATTAAAAATATAAAATACCAACAATTTACTCATTGCACCCTGTGTGTGTGTGTGTGTGTGTGTTTATAAACAAACAAAGCATTCCTCACATAGCATAAATATTTTGCAAGTAAAGGTACTCATGAACAAAGGTAATTTGCGCTAGTATTTATATTTCATTTGATAGACATTAATAAACTAGGTTTCAATTTTAGAATGGTAATTTGGTTGGGTTTATGAAATAGCTTAACTTTTGTTTATTTACTGTTTTTTTAGGCCAATGTTTGGAATCTAACTTCAAAACAAGAATGTTTTTTTTTTTTTTTTTACAGATATCTATGATAGGATTTCTGCCTCTTGAATAATATTCCATTATTATTCTTGTAATATGATTTTAGTAAAAATTTCAGTTTAAATATAAACAGTTTGTGTAGGTTGATAACATGGAAACAGAAGCTGGTTTATATTGAAATGGTTGAATTGAAGAGGTTATTCCATATTTATTTATCACTTGAATAGATATTTTCTAATTTCTCTTGAGTTTTGAAATATTTCTGTATTAAAGTGAGATTTTACAAAAGTTGTTCCTTTATTTTTTTTTCCTAACAATTATAGTTTTTTCTTTTAGGCAAGGAGAGAATAGAGATAGCTATTTAACAGAGAGGAATGTGGGTTTTTTTTATTTTGAAGAAATTTATTATTTAACTTTTGCATAAGAGAGAGAACGGATTGGTGAGCCAAAAATCTTTGTTTAGTCTGAGGTAATGCTTATAATTGTTGCAGTACCGTTTGGTGATATTTGGTTTATTCTAGATAGAAAGGATTGGAGAGAAGTGCTTGGTGTAGGGTCTGATGAGTGAGACAGGAGCTTTGAGAGAAGACATGCTGGTGTCTAATGGGTTTGAGTTATGGCTGGTGTATTATTTGCTAGTTTAGAACAGCTGAAACCATGGTAAGTAGTGAAAAGACATAAGATAAAGCATGTTGATGCGTTGATGGTTGTTGTGGTGTTAGGCAAAATGTTTGGCCAAACTGTTGGATACAAGTCAGATGGGAGATTTCTTGCTGTTGTGTGTGTGTGAATGATGCAGATGTGTTTGAGGCTGAAGAGGGAAAAGATAGTATCAGTTTCTGTATTGTTAATAGTGAGAGTAAGTAGCTTGTTGATGTTTAGGGGGAAGATGCGTTGGACTCCTGTTGGCACATTTCAATAAAACTGCTGAAGGCACATCTGAATTAATAGTTGGGGGCCAAAGAAAATCCTTGGACACCTGCTGTAGTAGTGATCTGTTAGGAAACCTACTCTGAGAGACAAGATAAAGTGGAAACTAGGAAGTTCCTGTGGCATACATGACCAAAAGTAAGAACTGTTTCTTTTCAAAGGTAAAAACTCCACTAATGTCTCCAGTGAATTTGGCTCTCTAGAAAGCCTGCTGGTCTTCACTGATTCCAAGTGGTAAAGGTGGTCATTTACAAATGTCATCACCACCTTGGAGATATTGTAAATGTTAGCAATAGACCAAAAGTTAACTAAGTCTGAGAGATTGCTCCAGTCAGGGAGAAAGAGAGCTGAAGAGTTAGTATAGATACTAGTACAGATGTATAGTTTGTTTGAAGCTGATAGTAAGAACACTTATTGAGTTGGCATGATCAATGAGGTTTCTGTATTTGATTGCACGTAAAAGGTGCAAGTAGGCTAAAGTTAAGTTGGAAAGAGAATTTGTGTGGGGAAACTTTGTCCAAAGAGATACTGATTATAGAGTTCCATGGTTTGAGCTCTGGTTATTGACAGGATTTGTGCTAAGAGTTGCTTATATATGAGGCGCTTTATTTTTCTGTATGGCTGTGTGGTTAAGAAACTTGCTTTGCGACTACATGGTTTCAGGTTCAGTTCCATTGCACGCCACCTATTGGAAATGTCTTCTGTTATAAGCATCATGTCAACAAATGCCTTGTGAGTAAATTTAGTTGTTAGAAACTCCATGGAAGCTTATCAGTATGTGTGTTTGTGTGTCTTTGTTTATCCTCCACCACTACTTGACAATTGTTGGTTTGTTTATGTCTCTGATAGTTTGATAAGAGATTGATAGAAAAAAAAACTAAGTACTAGGGCTGATTTGTTTGACTAAGGCAGTGTCTCACCATGGCTGCTATCCAATGACTGAAACAAGTAAAAGGTGTGTTTGGGAAGGGTGTGCTTTGGCAGTAGTAGTTCAGAAGTATCTTCTGACAGCAAATGCAAGTTAATAAATCTTTTTTAGCATCTAAATTCGAAATGATGGCACCAATATTCTTAGCTTTTATTACACCGTGATAGTCTGATAAAGATTGCATGTTAAACAATGGGTATTAGCTGGATAATAGACAGCTTAGTGTCAAGTTCTTAAGAGTTGACAACTGAGATATATGATGAAACCACAACTAATCAATATATGTACTGATTGATTGTTTGAGAGCTATATCTCTGCTTGATGAGATTGTCATTAGCTGTTTAGCAAGCGTTATTTGTATATTATTAAATATTAATTATCATTGGATTTGAGATTACCATTTATTAGTGCTTCACAAATGTATGGTAGGTGCAGGTGTTGCTGTGTGATTAACAGGTATGCTTCCTAACCACATGGTTTTGGTTTCAGTCCCACTGTTGCACCTTGGACAAGTGTTTTCTATTATGTCCCTTGGTTGACCAAAGTCTTGTGAGGTAATTTGGTTGACAGAAAGTGAAAGAACTTAATCATATATGTATGTTCATGTTTCCTTGTCTTGATATCAAGTGATGGTTGTAAATGAGTGTCACTGTCATACAAGCAGTGTCGTTCATTTCCAATATTCTATGAAAACGTGTCTGGCCATGAGGAAATATTACCTTGCTGGGAGACGGGTGAGAGTTAGCGACAGGAAGAGCATCTGGTTGTAGAAAATCTCTCAATAAACCCTCCCTGATTTATGCAAGCATGGAAAAGTGAACATTAAAATAATGATTGAGATGACAGTAAGAAGTTTTAGGAAAACTTCTAAAGATAATGGCATGAAGACCTCACAATCTCAGCCACTTCTTTATAAATGTGAGGCCTTGTACTTAAATTAGGGTAAAGATTTAACTGAGACAAAATTTTTGTGATTAGTTTGCTTCATGACTATATAGAGTTGAAGTTTACTGGAAGCAGCTTTGCCTTTCATCATTTTGAAGTTGATAAAATATGTATTGCTGCTTTTGTTGTTTGGCCCTAGATCAGCTCAGAATGCTTTTGCTCAAACAATATTTTCCAATGTGTCACCTTTATTTAAGATGGTAAGATGTTGTCCAAGGGCGATATGGCTGCTAACTCTAGCTGGTTGAGTGACCACTAGTTCTCTTTTTAATTAAAGAATTTGACTGGTTGATATCAGCTTAGGTGTCTGGTTACATCTGGTCAGTCAACTGTTGCCTAAATACCTCATCTAACAAAGAAAAAAAAAAAAATTTATATAATAAAAGTAATTTTGTTAATTTTATTGCTTATCAGTATTCAGACTGAAATCGATTGTTTATACGCAGTAAATATTTATATTATTTTTACTGAATTTTAAGACTTCATTAAGCTTGAGTGTATTTTTCTTCCATCCACCCATTCCTCTTATTTTACTGATATTGATTAAATGGAGTTATTGAGTTTTGAATTGAATGACATTGAAAAGATTAATGCGGTAAATTTTTTTTTTTTTTTTTTAACGATCACATATTGATCAGTGACAAGAATTGTTCTTTTGTCAAGTTATATCCATATTAGATGTCTATATTGGTAATAAAAAGAATTAGAAAAAAAATAAAATGAACAAAAAAAACTTAGAGCAGTCAAGAAGAGGATAAGAATTGTATAAATTAATGTCTGATGTTTTAATGTAAATGTTATAAAACTTTATTTACAAAAATGTGAGACTTAAAAATAGTGACAAACCTGTTGCTCTTTTTCCTGTTTCAAATTGCTGCTTGTAAAATCATTGAAGATCTTTGTTTTTCTATAAGCCAACATAGACTTTTTAATCATGTCACAGCACACAATCAAGCCAAGTTGGAAAAAGCCAAAATAATTTTAGTGTTTGTGCATTTTTAACACGTTATTGCATGTGTATTCTTTGTGGCAACGGGCAATGCATGCTCCTTCCTGTTTTGAAGAAAATAATTTTTGATATAGTAAATAAACTTTAGTTCTTTTGCATTTAAACTCACTATATTTGGCCCAAATATTCTTCCAATTGTATGTTCAAACCAGCCAGATCTGACCTCTTACATCTACCATACAATGTTGCTGTAAAAATAAATGATCATATCATCAAAATCTCAAAGCCACGAGATAATGCATGATTAATTCAAAACCATGTAAATAAAGAAGCATTATAGTAGACAGAATAATCTGAATGCTAAAGGGATAAAAAGCTAATGGTGTGCCTAGCACTTTTAGGGCTTCGTTAAGTGTGCTATATATATATATATATATATATATATATATATATAAAAAGAAAAAACATTGAAAGATCTTTGCATTATCAGTCAGTGTGTCAAATTGCGATTTGTTTTTGATATTTGGTCAGATAGTCACTTCACCGATGTCCTTGAATGAGGTATAAATCACTGGTGTGTTAAGTGTTTTGTTTCAATACTATAATGTATCACAATACAGCTGTAGATTTTATCTGACTTTGTTTTTTTATAATTCTGTGTTAGAATTTCATCAGCAACCATTTACCCTCCTTGTTTGTCTGTGCACACTGCTTATAAACTCACTAAGGGCTTAAGTGAATAAGATAAACCAATTCACTTTGGAATATATTTTGTATGTAAATCAGTCTTTAGAATATAATTTCATCATCTGTTCTTTACGGGAGACGGACAATTCGACAAAAGACAACTTACAGACAGGACAATTGTGTGGTATGGTGCAGAGTCCTGTTGCCAGACATAGGGTGTTCTAGCAGCCACCCTCTTGACCCAGGGCAACACAACCTCCTCCAGGCACTTGATGTAGGCCTGCGTGTTGAGTCAGATGCCGTGTGGCAATTGTCTGTCAATGAATTGTCTGCACACAGTTCTTTACTATAAATCTAGTTTATATGCTTTCAAATAAGACAAAATTTAAGTTTTCATCTAATTGATTGTACCAACTTATTTTATTTTCTAGTTCACATTTCTCAGGTATATGTAGAAAGGTGTGTAATCTATTATTGAAGAATATTTATAGTTGTCTAAATACCCAAGCCAGCCCTGATTTAGCAATCTCATTGTCAAAGGTATGCCATCTGTGACCATCCCATCTTTTATTCAGTGTGTTATTTAGCATGTCCTTCCGCTTTTTTTTTTTAAACTGTAGGATATGATTTGAAGGAGATTTGACTGTTATCTCTTGCAAATTGAGTCTGACTTTGAGAGCATTTTCTTTTTATTGAAGGTATTATTAAGGTGCTATGTCTTTTCATCCGATGTCACTTCATCAAATGTCTTTTCATCCATGTCTTTTGGTCCAACATCTTTTTGTCCAATGACTTTTTGTCCAATTTTAAATAAACTCTTTAGAAAACAAGGTGAAATATCTAATGATATATTCACAGAACTATAACAAGCCTTATTATAGGATTGTTATTATCATTCTTTTTCCTTCTGTGTTAACAGTTTAACTTTCTCTTTTGACTTCTCTCTCTTAAGTATGGTGTTGTGTATAGAGAGTACTGCAAATTTAGTGTATACATTTTTAATTTACCTATCCCAAAATGACAAAGTTCATAGTATCGACCAAAAACAAAAGACAAGTAGTTGATGAAAGTAATTACATCTACGATTTTCATTCAAGCAATACAAAACTAGGAAAAGAATACTGGAGATGTGAGAAAAGAGGGCTGTGTTCAGTGCGAATTCACACCATAACGGAAAACAATAAACCGAAAATTATTTTTCTAATGAGCACCTTCATCCAACTGATGTAGATTCGTTAAATACTAGAAAAGCAGTTGTAGAAATAAAGCATGAAAAGGTGGCAAACAGCAGTAAGTTCATGTAGCATAATAGCAGCTAAGTTTACACAGCTAACAGAAAATACTTGCTCACAACTTTCTCATTTGTCTGTATGTTCAAGGACTATTCAAAGGTGCAGGAAAAAAATTCTGGATTTCCTGCTAATCCGGGGCTAGAACTGGTTTTGAAATTTGTAAACGTGATAATGGCGAACAGTTTCTGAGATATGATTTGGGTATCGAGGATCAACAGTGCATACTAGTATTTGCATCAGAAAGTGTTTTTCAGGATATAGCATCATATCATCATTTGGCATGTCATGGAACGTTTAAAATTGTGCCAAAACAGTGGTTTCAACTGTTTAGCATTTATGTACAAGTTAAAGGTAGCAGTTTTCCATGGGTCTTTGCATTGCTGCCGAATAAAACAAAGCAGACATGGAGCACATTTGAATATTTGGAAATTAATCGAGACTCTGAAGGAAGAGGAAGGGTTCGTTCTTTGTAAAATGACTCAAATTCTTCGACGAGATCCGTCAAATTCATGTACACGATATCGAAGAATAACTGAACGCCTCAAAAAACTGGTCATTGAATATGGGTCAACAAAAAAAATTGATCTTTTGAAGAGTGTAGCATATAATTTGCAGCAATTTTAAGTGATCATAATAAATCATTAGTTATATCTTAATACTTTTTCAAAAACGACTTTTTTCTAAATACATTTTTCCACAGAGTTTTACTTGAATCCTATCAATAAAATTCTCAATGATTATTTGATTTTGATGTTCACCTTGTTTTCTAAAAAGTTTATTTTGAATTGGACAAAAAGATGTCGGACTAAAAGACAAGGACGAAGTGACATCGGCTGAAAAGTCAGGTCATGATTATTAATGAAAGAAAGGCCTACAGCTAGAAAATTAAGCCAGTTTGCCAGATACATCTTGCTGTTCAGTTGCTTTTCAGTTTACCTCTTCTTATTGGGTTCATTCTATATCACTCATTGATGTTGGTTATTCCTTGCAGTCATTTAAAATCTAGAAATTATATTTAAAACTGTATTTACTTGTTTATCCTGAAAGTCTTCTATAGTCTCTTTCAGTAGTGTGAGTATTGCCTTGTTAAGAATCTTCATAAATTTGGTATGTAAAATAAGTGTCTTAAAGAGAGTAAAATGTAATGGATTATTTTTACTTTTCACCTACATATATTTTCAAATAGCAGCATTGAAGCTTCTACAAAATATTGTTTTTATCGAAAACATTATTTTCAAATGCTTTTGAAATTGCATTTTAGAAAATCATTTTATGTACATTTTTCCATGCTTGCATAGGTTGAATGGGCCTGTCCACACATGTACATACATATGCATGCACACATACACATACATGCACACACATGCACATACACATATGTACACCTATGAGTTTTCGTTTGAAATTACTTTAAGAAATCAAATGTAATAATTCTCTTAATTTTATTCTATTGATTTAATGAAAAGAGCAAAAATCTGAATTTGTTTCCTGAAATGTGGAAGCTTCATATATGGCCTTTAGCACAACATCATTATACTACATGTTCCAACATTGTATTTTATAGAGATTAAAAAGATAAACGTTTTGAATCCAATAGATTTTTTTCTTCTACTTCTTTCTCTTCTAATCTGAAAGAAAAACTACTTCGATCAGTTATAATTTTTAATAAGGAAAACATTTTCTGAAGATAAATATTATAAAGTGAATCAACACATGATACAAGAACTGATACTAGACTAATGTATAGACAAATGTTAATTTTTTAAATATTATTTGAAAGAAAACTACATGCCTTTTTAAATAATGAATTTTTACTGTTTTCTTATAAATTTGCTTTCATGCCAGCATAATACTCTCATACTAAGCCCCCACCCCTGTTTTCCAGTCACACACACACATGCACATGCATGCACACACACAAATGGAAGCTCTTTGCTGAACAGAAATTGTATTTCTCTACCATGAGAAAATATTTCTTGGCATTTTCTCATTTGTATAGCTAAGTCATATCTATAACATCAATTACCATGTCTGATAGTCATGTCTTCTACATCAATTACCAAGTTTTAGTTTGAATTTAGATGCAACAATTTTATTATTTCATTAGAGAGCATTGGAATGGTTGAAGTGTGAAGAAGTTATTGCTTAGCTTCTTTTTGTATTTCACAGTTTGCTGGCATCATATTAGAAAGTGTGTATTCTATCAGAATATTCCATGTTGATCTTGTTCTTGTATGTTTTTAACATATACAACTTGTTTCTCTGTATTCAACATATGAGAGTGAATAAGTAGATTGCAGAAAATGAGATATTATTGCTATTAGGTTCAGGTGTAGAGCCACAGGCAAAAAAAAAAACAAATCAATTTGCTAGTTTATTAATGTTTCAGTGATACAAGATTGTATACTTATAGTCATTTCTTTGCTGAATTAAATTATAAAGTTTTTGAGATGGCTTTTTTGTTTTTTTTTAAAACTTATAAGATAGGTGTGGGTGTGGGTGTGGCTGTGTGGGAAGAAGTTTGCTTCCCAACCACATGGTTACAGCTTCAGACCCACTATGTGGCACTTTGGGTGTCTTCTACTGTAGCCTCCTGTTGACCAAAGACTTGTGAATGTATTTGGTAGACAGAAACTGAAAGAAGCCTGCGAGCTGGCAGGATCGTTAGCATGCCGGGCAAAATGCTTAGCGGTATTTCGTCTGCCGCTACATTCTGAGTTCAAATTCCGCCGAGGTCAACTTAGCCTTTCATCCTTTCGAGGTCGATTAAATAAGTACCAGTTACGCACTGGGGTCGATGTAATCGACTTAATCCCTTTGTTTGTCCTCTCTGTTTAGCCCCTTATGGGCAATAAAGAAATAAGAAACTGAAAGAAGCCCATCATCTGTATATCTATATCTGGAACTTTATGGTTATCTCACCCCCATTAAGAAATTGCCATTAAAAAGTTGGGTTGTCTCTCCACTAAAAAATTGAGTTTGAGGTGACTAGATTGTATTAAAAGGGTTTAGAGGCTTTTGATTCAGTACTTCAACACATTAACTTGGCCCCCTAAATAGGCATGGTATGATTTGCTCTAAAAATGTTATTAGATTCAATAAGATGTTTAATCTTTTCAGTTTTCATGTTTATTTTTAATTTTTTTTGTTTGTTTTATTGAGGGTTAAACAATTTTTTTTAGTTGGGAGAAGTAAACAAAAATACCGATATTTTTCATAAAAGGGATGGTGGGAGAGGGAGAGATAACCCAATTTTTTTAATTGTGGTGAGATAACCAAAAAGTTCCCTATATCTGTGTGTGTGTGTGTGTGTTTGTCCCCCACCACTGCTTGATAACTGGTGTTGGTATGTTTGCATCCACGTAATTTAATGGTTCAGCAAAAGAAACAAATAGAATAAGTATCATGCTAAAAACAAAAAAATAAAAAAAGGTACTGGAATCAATGTATTTGACTAAAATTTCTTCAAGACTGTGCCCCAGCATGGCCTCAGTCGAATGACTGGAATAAGTAAAAGATAAAAGACAACTTATTGTTTTAATCTGTGACCTTGACAGTTAAACCAAGTGTTTATAGTTGCTATTCACTCACATTTCAGAATCTTGGGCTAGATGCATTCTTTTCATAGACTTGACACTATTTTGCAGTAATAACACTTCCTCTTTTGTAATTGGAATATGAATTGTGGTAACCAGTCTGCTAGACAGACAGTTGGTGCTCAGGTTCAATAACTTCAAATTATACAAGTTCTGTATTATATAGTCAAGAGCTATAGGATATTATTACACTGTTTAGCTCTGTGTTTATTTACATCTCACTCACATTACATATTCATATTAAAAACAAGTATGATTATTTTCAAATTTAGACATTTGCATATTATTGTAGTAACTAGATGCTCTTATTCTTCTTTCTTGCATTCCCCTTCTCTCTTGATGTATGGTATTTCTGAGAGTAGACAACTAAACTTGCTGCTCTAAATTTTGTTTGGTGCCTTGCAGGTGTTTTCTGGGTTGCTGTTTTACATCTATTTCTTCATGTTTGAATGAGTGGGATGGTATCGTTTTCATAACTGGATGCTTTTCCTGTAACTAATCTACTCAACTGAAAAGTAAGAGGAAGTTTTTATCAATGTGGCAAACTGGGTCAGCAGATTTGTGTCTTGTCCAGAGATTTTATCTTACTTATCCTCACAACCATTGTGTGCCATTACATAACAAACACACCTCAGCATTTACTGTATCCCACAAACATGTTAACTTATTTACAACAATTCTGGATAAGGCTAGCAGCATTTGTTAGTGTGATCATAAATGTGTTTTCACTTAGCTACTTCTAGTCTTTAACGTGCAGGTAGATGTAGGATGGCCAAATAGATAACAGAAAGCAACAATCTATTTGTTTTAATCTGTGACCTTGACAGATAAACCAACTGTTTATCTTTGCTACTTGCAGTTTTTTTTAAACTCTAAGCTTAGCTGTATTCCTTTGATAGACTGAATAGTTTGCAATAATAATATTTCCTCTTTTATGTTGTGTTGAGATTGAGTTGTGAGTTCAAATACATTGCAGGTGCTTTGTTCTTTTTGAGCATTGCCTAAGTTCACCCAGTTGTCAAGAATATCTTTTGAATCTTCAGGGAATGTTATCCCTTGTAGGCTGGAATCCTATCCAATGTGGGATATATATATCTGCTCTACTTTATACAATATAACTAGAAATTGACACTGGCCTATAACAAATTCCTCAAAGCTTTAGGAGAGATTTTAATTAGTTCACAATCAGAATATATATAAACACAATAAAACAATATGTTCAGGCAAGTTAATGACATGCCTAAGTATGGTGTACATTTGTGATGTTATCTTGTTCCATGTAGTAGTATGTATGATATAACAATACTAGGGCCAGTTGATGTACAATATGTCTCAAAAGCATATTATATTAAGTTGTAAAGGAAATGTTACTATTTCAAAGTAATTGGTTCAAACCCTACTTTGGTTGAATTAGCTTTCCACTATTGCCTGACTTAGGTCTGAAACATTGTCTGTAACCTATCCAGCCAACAGGCTGACAGTAAGACTTGAAGAGGTTGGTGAAAAAAACAAAACAACCATATATCATTTGATGTTTTCTTAAGGTAATTTGTGCCAGGAAAAGTACCTGGCTGTGAAAACCAACAAATCTATAAATGAGACTGGTAATTCATGGGAAAATTATAAGTTTATAATAGAAAAAAGCTATCAAGAGAGAGAAAATAACATACCAGGTGGCAATATTTAAACATTGTCTAACACAGTCTTTGTGTGTGTGTGTGTGTGTTTTATATGGGTACAAAGAAAGTAAGTGGGTAGTAAACTGACACTGATATATGTATAATGGAAATTGTTTTTTTGTTTTTGAATGGCCCTAGTAATAAATAAAGGTTACATGCCTGGTGAAAAAGTGCAATAAACTGATGGAAGATAACTCACTTAAAGATATGACTTCAGAAGAAATGGTTGAATCTGAGTAGAGCATGTTGGATGTCATAGATTAAGGTGGGAGATGATAAAGATTTGAGACTCGGCAGTTTTTTTTAGCATTATAATTGTGGACATTAAAACTGGTAAGTGTGTTAATACACATACTTGCTTTCAAGAAACTACCTACTGTTATTGCTGTCACTTTCAGTTTGAAGTGTTGCATACATTTTACAAAGATTTCTTTCTTGTTTGTTTGTTTTTTTTAATAAGAAATTTTCATCTTGGATATGTTTTTTTCTGTTATTTTTCTTTTAAGCTGGTGTACCAAATTGCTGATGATTGGCCAAAAAGCTTTTTAGCTACCAAATCTGTAATGTTATTATTATTGGCTAAGATCTAATAATCCTCAGAAGATCATTGCCTCATAAAAGACTTATTCAATTCAGTGGTATCAAACTCTTAGCTGCAGCAGACTAGATTAGATACTAGCATTTTCACTTTACCTGGGCCTGGAACTTATTTTCTTTTTTTATTTTTGGCTTTAGTTTTTGCATACAATATATTATAATTGGACGTTGGTTTGGTGTTGATGCCAGACTGATTGTTACAGTAATGTTTGGATGCTTTCAGTTTTTGACTTACATCTCTCTAGGATCAATAAGAATAAGTATCAACAATGCACTGTACTAGATGCTAGAAGTATTAGCCAGGCAGATTGAGAGAAAGAAAGGGTATGATATTTTCAATGTTTTGTTAGTAGCCCAGTCAGTGTGCTCTTGTTTACTTGATGGACAAATCTTTACTGAGACACACCCTAATTACACTTAATTCTTTTGTTGTTTTAACATTAGACTCTCCTCTTCAGGACTTGTAGTCGTCTCCATCATCTCTGTCGTTCTTCACCTCTCTTCATTTTTTCTCTGAAATTCACTGCTGCACCAACTCTTCACAACTCTATCTCTCTCTGCTAAGCCTCACAGCAAACATTATAATGTCAAAATGTCTCTTAGGTACTTACCAAGGGCATTAAGTGGATAACAAATGTCTCTGGATAGGCTGCAAATCTACTGTTGGTAGTATTCCTAGATGATCTCATGCGTATTCTTGTTAAACGGATGTGCAGTCATCTGCAGCAGATTTGAATCCAAAGCTTTTGAGCTAGTAGTCAATACCTTATCTGTGTGGCTATCTTATTCATGATGATGTAATCATATAGATTTCCAATGTGATGTTATCCTGGTGTTCTCATCAATCTGTGAAAGTTGTTGCCAGAGTGTTGTTATGGAATCCCTGAATCATCTTTGATTGAGCAGACTATTTATGGTATCTTAACAGCCTTTCATCCCAAGGTTATTCTGCCTTCGTAGCTGTTGATATTGTTAGAATCCTGTCACTGTTAGAAATGTGAATGGCCAACAAACTTCAGGTGAAAACTCACTGGTCTAAAACAGATCTGCCTGCCAAAGGCTTTCATCTGATTTGCAGATGTCTTAATAAATACACAAATGCTGTCAAATTTGATAGATACATCCTGTACTGCTTTAAGGTTAAAAGTGAAGGTGTGTGGCTTTGTGGTTAAGGTATTTGACTTACTATTGTAAGGTCATGAGTTTGATTCCAGGTGGCATGTTGTGCCCTTCAGCAAGATATTTTATTTCATGATGCTCCAGCCCACTCAGCTAGTAAAAATGAGGAGTACCTGTATTTCAAAGGATCAGCCTTGTCACATTGTTTTATGCTGAATTTCCCTGAGAACTACGTTAAGGGTATGCATGTCAGTGGAGTGCTCAGCCACTTGCATGTTAATTTCATGAAAGCAGGCATTTTTATTGATTGATTCAACTGGAACCCTCATCATCATAATTGATGGGATGCCAGTTACAGTTAAAAGAACATTATAAAAAGTAAAACACCCATGAAGCTGAAAGGAGGATTCTGTTACCCAGGCAGATGAGGATTACATAAAGCCTGTCCAAACATGCATGTTTCCATGTCATTGAAAAAGAAAATGTTCTAGATAGACCTTAATACAATTTATTGTGATATTATTAGGATTGTAAGGGTAGCACAGAGGTAACGTGCTGAACAGTAATTGATTTCATTGATAAATGACTGCCAGTCAGATTTGACATAGCATTTTATCCCACCATTAGACTGCAAGTAATATTTACTAGATCCTGTTTAACAGACTACAGCTGCCTCAACATGTGTGTGTGTGTGTGTGTGTGTGTGTAAATATGCACTGTAAATATTAGAAATTTATACAGGGTTAAGTAGGGTGGGGTGCCAACTGACTGAAGTATGCCAAAACCCTGGTAATAGAGTGAAAGCTGTTGATCTAGACCAGAGGTTACCCGGCCTGATGAAATTTGTGATATTAGTGTTGTTGTTAAGTAAGCCTTGAACCATCTTCGATTGAGCAGACTATTTACTGCTAGTACTTATGTCTGTGGTTATGTTTGGCGAGTTGTTCTCTTGTTGATGGACTACAAAGTACCAACAATTTAATTAATTTATAATATCGTTTGCAGAAATGATATATTTTTTTCACTCAATGCATTGCTTTTTCTTGTATAGTTACTGTTAACAATAGCTCAGTAGATTACTATTAGCATTGTATTTCGACTAATTAGATTTCCTCACAAAGTCAGGTTTTAGCTGCTAGTCAAATGATTCATGTAGTCAGCTTTTCATTGTGCTAATGTGTGAAACTGATTATTGGAACTTTTGCTAATAATAATCTCTTTGCCAATATTTATACAGCTTCTTTAAAAAAAAAAGTCCCTTTTGAAACTGCAATCACTTGTTTATTAATGGACCACATACTGGACCTTTAAAAAGGAAGTATTTTAATACAGGTATATTTGCATTAAGTGACAAACCTAAGTATTTATTAAAAAAAGAAAAAAATGTGAACAGCTTAGTGCAGGTAATGTTATCACAGGTGTCACTGTACTAAAGCTACCTTGGTATTGCTATACTTATCACATTTTGTAATTTGCTTCTCTGTATTTGGATTTCATTCATCATCATTGTTTAATGTCTGTGTTCCATGCTCACAGGACTGATGAGTTCAAGGACCTCATCATGCTCCCACTGTCTACTCTGACATGGTTTCTATGGCTGGATACTCTTCCCAATGTCATAACACATATAAAATTTACTTAAATGAGTATACAGTTGGCAATGCAAAATTCAGAGTAAAGAAGTATTGTGTGACACAATCAAGAGTAAGAAAGCTATTTTGTTTGAGATCTAGGGCGTTTTGATTGGAGCACATTACTTCATATAGTGCACATGCATTTTAATGAATGGTGAAGTATTTAGTGTCATAATATTTTAATGTTTTATATATGTACAATATATATATATCGTCGTCGTCTTTTAACGTCCGCTTTCCATGCTAGCATGGGTTGGACGATTTGACTGAGGACTGGTGAAACCAGATGGCTACACCAGGCTCCAATCTGATTTGGCAGAGTTTCTACAGCTGGATGCCCTTCCTAACGCCAACCACTCAGAGTGTAGTGGGTGCTTTTACGTATCACCCGCACGAAGGCCAGTCAGGCGGTACTGGCAACGGCCACGCTCAAAATGGTGCATTTCATGTGCCACCCACACAGGAGCCAGTCCAGGGGCACTGGCAACGATCTCGCTCGGAAAAAAAAAAAAATTTATGTGTCACCCGCACAAGAGCCAGTCCAGGGGCACTGGCAATGATCTCGCTCGAAATATATATATATATATATATCATCATCATCATCGTTGTTTAACGTCTGCTTTCCATGCTGGCATGGGTTGGACGGTTTTATTGAGGACAGGCTCAAAATTATATATATAAAGGTTTAGTTGTGTGGTTAAGAAGCTTGCTTCTCCACCATGTGGTCTTGTACTCAGTCTACCCTGTAGCACTTTGGCAGGTGTATTCTATAGCTTCAGGCTGATCAAGACCTTGCAAGTGGATTTTATAGATAGAAACTGAAAGAAACCTGCTGTGTGTTTCTGTGTGTGTATACACACATACACATAAGGCTTTTTCTAGTAATGGTTGAAGACATATGTCCAAATATATTGAACAGGTTTACCAGGTACATTTATCATATTTGCAGAAGTAAGTTTATCTTTAAAAACAGTTTCAATGCAGATCATGTTTTCTGCTTAAAGAAAAAGTGCATGATTTTTCATATTTTTCACTCTCAATTGACAAATGAAAGTGATAAGCTGAGCCATAGACTTATTTTCATTCATGGAATCAGTCAAGAATTTCTGAAGTAATATATTTTTGGAAATATAAAACAATTGATTAACAAGAATTGGGAATTGTTTACCAATGTTGTGACAACACTGATAGTTTAATATAAGATAGAAGACGTGTCCTATCTATTCATTAATGTAAATTGGCTGCACGGGCATGCTGACATAGATATTTAGAGTCAGAATATATAAATTATATATTCGGACGTGATAAGCAATATAACAACAGCACCATGTAATCAATAATTACATATTTATCTTTATCTGTTTTCCTCTCTCACTCTCCTTAACATGGAAATTCAGTGTCATTGGTGTCACCTTCATTATCATCATTGTTTTTTTGTCTGCTTTTCATGCAGATATTAGTTGGACAGGTTGTCACAATCTGAGTTTGTGCTGATTTATAGTTATTGTCCTTAGAGATAGGTTGGCAGGTCACATCTTATTTGAATGTTCAGTTTGGTATGACTTCTACTGCTGGATGCCCTTCTTATCATCAACCACTTTACATGTCTTTAACAAGACAAGACTCGGGTATTTCTTGACTCCTATTTTTGCCAATGTGTGTGTGTGTGTGTGTGTGTGTGTGTGTGTGTGTGGTGGTCTTTGCTAACTTAATTGAAGTCATGTTATTTTTTTTATTACTGGAAACCGGTATTATTCTGTATGTAACAACTCAGAATGTTCTCTTTTTTCTCTTGATTCCTAAACTACTAATATTTTATCAAGAAGGTGAAGGGGGGGGGGGTTGCAGTCGATGAATTTCCTTCAAATTGTAATTATTTTCATCTTTAAGGAAGTGTCTCACTTTGTAAAATGTTTTATAAGTCACAGGTTATGTTATGCTGATGATTTCTAAAAAGAATGAAATAGTGCTATACTTGATTACCTTCAACTAGAAACTAACAATGTTTTGTAAGTAAAAAATATTATTCCATGGTTTTTCTTACTGTTCTCTGCAGTCATGGCTCTGCTATAGACAAACTGTGTTTTCTTTCATAATAAGACTTTGTCAGCCTGCCTCTGATCTTACTACATTTTTTGTGTACTCATAGTTTACATTTGGTACACTGTATGGAATTTCCATGTATTCCTTATATCCATATCAAACCTAGCCACTTTCAAGATGGCAGTTGAGTCTTGTTTTCTTTCCTGCTATACTTGCCAACATCTTGGAGCTCATGACATAAACTGGTCTTCAAAAAAAATTAGTACTTTATAACGCATGCGTGCATACACACACACACACACACACATACACACACACACAA
>NC_068981.1:181140562-181144236 GCF_001194135.2 Octopus bimaculoides | reverse complement strand
CACACACACACACACACACACACTTTTTCCATTTGTAGTGCTGCAAATTTTTTGTAAAACATTGTATCAACATAATCTAAATTTTCCTAGTAAACATTCTGAGCTGGTAATATAATTCTGTTACAAGATGAATTCAACAGAAGATAAGCAATGAAAATGTATTTCTATTGTTTCAGAATCAGTCTGAAGTAAATGTTGATGACATTAATACAAATATGCAGTTAGCTATTATAGATTTGAAATCTAATAATACACTGCAAGTATTATTTAAAAGTGAAGTTTTCTCTTTTGCCAATAAAAAATATTTTTAGAAGTAGATAGGAAGCATCTCTTTGGAAAGATAATTCCCTGATATGGAAGTACATATATTCATGATTAAACCCTCTCTAGAATGAAATTCATAAAATTTTTAACTTGCTTCTTAAATTTAAGGATTGGTATTTTCAGTTATTGGTCATGTGATTAAAAAGTGAAGAATATCAAGAGCCTTGTGTACATTTTAAAATCACAGTGCTGCTATTACTGTTAATATATATGCAATTAATTCAAAGAAGATTAGTGTTTTATTTACAAAATCACTTTAATTTGGAAGTTATGAAAAGTCCTTGCTACTTACTAAATGGAATATTACTAACTCTACTGGATGTTGATCTATTATTTCATTTACAATTGTGCATAGACCTGGCTGAGTGGTTATGAAACTTGTTTCCCAAGTGTGTGATTTCATGTTTAGTCCCATTTAATAACACCTTAGGCAAGTATCTTCTACTATAGCTTGAGGCTGACTGAGGCCTTGTGAGTGGATTTAGCTAATGGAAACTGAAAGAGGCCCATCACACACACACACACGCACACACGTGTGCACACAGAGATTGGTGACAGGAAGGTCATCTGGTTATAGAAAACCTGCCTCAACAAATTCTGTCCAACCCATGCAAGCATTGGAAATGTGCAAGTTAAAACAATGTTGAATCAGTTTTTACTGTTTTCATTGTAAAATTAGTCCAAGTTTTTAATTTATGACATTGTTGTCTGATTACTGTGTAAAACTGCAGCTTTTTATAATCTGGTTTGATTCTGTCCTCTATATATTTTTAATTCAGCTGAAATTTGATTTCTGTATATAGATTGGTATTTTACTCAAATAGTGTGAATAGGGGTGGTAGGGGTCAGTATCGAGGAAGTTCATCGTACTTACAGAGTTTTGTTTTTGCTACATTTCTAAGAATATCTTCAACCTGAAGACTTTTATATTAGATGCCAATCTTGATATTATCTTCTTCAAGGACTTCTCTCACCTTCACTCTAATTATATCTGATTGACTCTACTAGTTTAAATCTATAAAGTGTACAGTAATTATTTATAGACTCCAACTAAATTCTGTTGGGTTTTATTGAATTGTGTATGGCTGTTGATAGTAAGTTGGCTGGATTGTAGTATTAAACCCTTAACTCTTCGATAACATTTTCAGTACTCTAAATCTGTGTTCATTGCATGCACTTCTCTGCTGGGGTTTTGTTGGACTGTCTGGCCTATCCATCTACCCTGTTTATTTATAGTTGTAGGACTGTGAAGGTACAGATGTGGTTGCATGATTAGGAAGTTTGCTTTCCAATCACATAGTTTTAGGTCCCACTACATGATAGTTTGGGCAAGTGTCATATACTATAACCCCACACTGACCAAAGGTTTGTGAATGGATTTGGTAGATGGAGACTGGAAGAAGCTTATTGTGTGTATATCTATGTATATACATGTGTGTGTGTGTGTGTGTGTGTACATACACACACACACACACACATATAAAAGAAGAAAATGGAGAGTTTGACAGATAAACATTGTCAATTTCATACTACCTACAATTATTTCCATATCCAGTTCATTCAAATTACAAATTATAAAATAAAGATGCATTTTTTAATATAGTAAGTTGAATATTTCTTCAGGATGAGAAATCGACACGAAAAGGAATCACATCTTAATTGATCAAAACTTGGATGCTACATCCCTTCAAGAGGTATCTATATCCTCACAATAACAAGTATATGTATGTGTGTGTATGCATGTGTGTGTCCTTCTTTTGACATTGCATGATAGTTGTAAATGAGTCACTGTCATACAACAGTTGTTTTTCAAAGTAGGGTTGTTAACTTTGCTGCTATGATCCTGGGTAGCCGAGTCATTGTTAAAGGCCATGAATCGATGATGTAGTTATATGCAGTTTTTAATTTAACAGTATTCATGTGGGTAATTTTATTTGAAAATGTCATTAACATCTGTAACAATTAATTTTCTATGAATAGTAATTAAATGTTAATATCTATTTCGTTAAAGGGTTGTAACCTCTGTCTCTATAAATTAAGAAATATTTACATGATTTTTGTTTGCCCTAGAGGTTTAACCCTGTTGTAATCTGTTAACAATGAAATGGCACACTGGTTATGTGTTTCAGTAGATTTAGAAAATATCCAAGAATTTGAATGGATTTAGTAAAATAAGTGAAGATGCATGGTTCGTTGGTTAGTGTTGAGTTTATGATCGTGAGGTTGTGAGTTTGATTCCTAGGCTGGGCTGCATGTTGTGTTCTTGAGCAAGATATTTTATTTCACATTGCTCTAGTTCACTCAGCTGTAGAAATGAGTTATGACATCACTGGTGCCAAGCTGTATTAGCCTTTGCTTTTCCCTTGGATCATGTTAGCAGCGTGGAGAATGGAGGCTGGTATGCATGGGTGATTGCTGGTCTTCCATAAAACAGCCTTGCCCGGACTTGTGCCGTGGAGGGTGATTTTTCTAGGTGCAATCCCGTGGTCATTCATAACTAAAGTCAGAGTCTTTACTAGTAAAATAACATCTTGGTGCATCAGACAAAATGCCCCTTTTCCACTGCTATATGTTCTTTCAGCTTTGCCTTTCACCCTTTTGGAGTTGATAAAAGTAAGTGCTAGTTGAGAACTGGGGTTGATGTAATTTATTTACCCCACACCTAAGATTTTCAGCCTTGTGCCAAACTGTGAAATTATTATTAAATCTAGTGTTTGGAGTATAACAAAAATTTTTTGTATAAACTTATGGAATGTTTTACTTTAAATATGAATACTTCAAAAACAAGGTATTTTCCATCATAGATAGAACCAAAGTTGGTTTTTAGATTCCTCAGTCTGTTAAACCTCTATTTATGTTGCTTGTATTAAACAAAATGTTGTATTAGAAATAACTTATAACATTTAGAAGTATTGTATTGTCCTCACTTGACATCAGTTTGGCTTCTTATTTCATATCAGAATTTTCAGTCTATTAAAATTTGTTACTTTATTTTGATTGTAGACAGATAAATTTTGTGATTGCTGACACTTTGGCTCCTAATTAGAAACTAACATTGCCAACAGGAAAGCTGCCTTTTCCTTTATTATTATTATTATTATTATTATTATTATTATTATTATTATTATTATTATTGTTGTTGTTGAGGAAGTTTTTATACCATTTTTAGCTGCTCAAATCCATTTCTAGATTTTATTTAGTAACCTTTTGCAGCAAAGAGTTACATTATTTCTGTAAATAGACAAGAAAATAAAATACAAAAATAAAAATAACATGGAATTCAATATTTCTCATTATTTATGAAACCTGAATTATCTGAAATAGTTTCTAAAATTGTCTTAATGTTTTTT